>NW_027224278.1:1116657-1182918 GCF_023699985.2 Odocoileus virginianus
GTCAGCCACAGTAGAAATTAGCATCATAACGGTGATATTAAAACTCATGGAATTCTCCAGGCGAGAATACAGGATTGGATTGCCATGCCCTTCTCCAAAGGATCTTCTCGACCCATGGATCGAACTAGGGTCTCCTGTACTGTGGGCAGATTCTTTACGGTCTGAGCCACCAGGAAAACCCATATTGGATTAACACTTATATAATAAAGTTTTTTCAAAAAAAAAAACCTGTGTATTTGGAAATTTTACAACATACCATTAAAAATCACTCAAAATAAGACTGATATTTAGAACTGAACAATAATAAAAATGCTATTTTAAAACTCAGTGGCTCATAAACTCAGGTGAGTCTTAAATACATCAGTCTATTTGCCAGACTCCCTCAGGCTACTCTGGCACACTCAGACTTCTTCCTACTCTTCAGGAAGGATTTACCTGTCACTGCCCATCCCTATCCTCCCAAGAAAACTTCTCTAGAGCAGCTGTTATGACTGTCTGTCGGGAGTGACTCCAGAGATCTCTCCAGTTGGCAGTAAATCTTCACCAAACTGAGGAGTAATTGCATGGTGCCTGCTCACAGTACAAAACTACAACAGCACAATGAATATATGTAACTGTCTAGAACATAGGCCACAGTGGGTTTCTGGACTGCTTCCCAGGAGCCCAAGAAAAATAGGGTCTGGGGAGAAGGTTGTAAAGGCAACTTTAAAAAATTCTGGGGAAAGGTGGGAACTTTGATCTGTTTCCCCAGGGCACCCACATTTTGGAACATTTTTGTTAGGTAGTTAGAATAGGAAAAAGGAGTCCAAAATGGTGGTGGCTAAAAGACAAGGAAGGGAAAAGCCCATGAAAATAGAACAAAGGAAGGTCCGAGGACCAGAGTGAGGACCTCAGGAATCCTTGCTTGCCCAATTTACATAGGGCAGGCCCAGGGGGAGGAAAAACATATAAAACAAGGCGCCAAATGCTGTAGGTCACTCTCTCTCTCCCACGTGCTCTCTCTCTCTCTCTCTCTTCTCTTCACATCTTCTGGCTCGGCATGCTCTCATGCGTCAAGGATGTACTTTCCTTTTATTTTCTAAATAAAACTGAGCTGTATCATGGAACTGTTAACACTGATCTGTCCGAGAGCTATAACACAGTCTGTCTGAGAGCTGAGAGTTATAACACAGTCTGTCCGAGAGCTGTGACACGCCAAGGGCTTTAACGTCCATCACTTCAAATTTTTGTTGTGAGGAGACAGAACTCCCCTGACTTTCCTGCTGGCTCAGATGGTAAAGTGTCTGCCTACAATGCAGGAGACCCTGGTTCAATCCCTGGGTTGGGAAGATCTCCTGGAGAAGGAAATGGCAACCCACTTCAGCATTCTTGCCTGGAAAATCCCATGGACAGTCCACGGGGTCGCAAAGAGTCAGACACGACTGAGTACTTTCTTTTCTGACAATTTTTGTTTACTAACAATAATTTACCAGACTTTCCTGGGGGTCCAGTGTTTAAGAATCCACCTTTCAATGAAGGGGATGTAGATTTGATTCCTGCTCAGGGAACTAAGTTCCCACATGCCATAGGGCACCTAAGCCCATGATCTGCAACCAGAGAAGCTGATGTGCCACCACGAAGACCCAGCACAGCCAAAACAAAGAGAGAGAGAGAGACTCAATATTTTAAAAACATTGAGGGAACACCAATAAAGACATTACTGGACTACTGATAAACTAGTCTACAGGCACCACAGACCCCTTACCACCATGCAGTGTCAGGGCTTCATTCCTTCTGCTTCACACTGACCTGTCCAAGGCCCCACACAGCTAGTAAGCAGCACCGTTAGGAACAGAACCCAAAGCTGTTTGACGCAAAAGCTACAAACCTCCGCCCTTAACTCAAAGCCAACATGTCTCTCTAGTTCTCTCCACACAGGCTCCAGGCCCCTTCCTCCTGGGGAGGCTCCAGGGTGGGGTTGCTGTCAGTGTGTAGAGTAGCCACACTGTACAACTCCGAATGAGAAAACCACTCAGACACCACCACCCATTCCTTTCAACACTAGACAACAGGGTCCGTAAACTACCAACAAAGGTTTTCACGAAGAGGATGAATTACCTGGAGAAATGAAAGGCCAGGGCTGGTCTCCAAGGTCCCCTCTCTTCACGTCCCTGCTGGCGACTGGGATACAGGAGGGTGTGTGTCATTTGCTTTATTTTTTTTTTATTTTTAATTTTTTTAATTTATTTTTATTAGTTGGAGGCTAATTACTTTACAATATTGTAGTGGTTTTTGCCATACATTGACATGAATCAGCCATGGATTTACATGTATTCCCCATCCCAATCCCCCCTCCCACCTCCCTCTCCACCCAATTCCTCTGGGTCTTCCAAGTGCACCGGCCTGGGCTGGTGATCTGTTTCACCCTAGATAATATACATGTTTCGATGCTGTTCTCTTGAAACAGCCCACCCTCGCCTTTTCCCAGAGTCCAAAATTCTGTTCTGTACATATGTGTCTCTTTTTCTGTTTTGCATATAGGGTTATCGTTACCATCTTTCTAAATTCCATATATATGCGTTAGTATACTATATTGGTCTTTATCTTTCTGGCTTACTTCACTCTATATAATGGGCTCCAGTTTCATCCATCTCATTAGCATTTGTTTTCTTTGAAGGGGCCTGGGAGACGGAGGGGCGGGTATGTTTACAATATGGGCTAAGCATCTCCTGTTTACCTGCTGCTCCTGGCTCTAGAACCTGAAGGGAGTGCTACTTGCTGAATTCCTGTGCAGGGGCCCCAGCCTCCCTGGGCCGTTCCTCAGCTGCCACTCTGAGCCACTGCTGGAGGAGCTGGGGGGCGTCTTATGAAAATGTGCTGGTGGTCTCCTGGGCAGAGAACTCAGGGGAGCCTACAGAACAGTCACGTGGACAAGCTGCCCGGTGAGGTCATGAAAGCTTGGCTGAGCGAGTATTTAATGGTGAATGCATTTTCTTGTTGGCATATACTTTCCACTGCTAAACTATTTGCATCTCCAAACCCCTGCACTGGGCTAACACTTCCTATGCCTGAGCTCACAGACTCCCCTGGCCCCCCACCATCACAGATGAGAAAATGAAGCGTGGAGAGATCAGAAGAATTGCGTCAAGTCACATGGTTGGCAGTAGAGCTGGGATGCAGTTCCAGGTGGGAGAGGGTCTATTAAAATGGACCCAGCACAACAGAGCAGACGGGGCCTCAGTGAGAGCCCACGTGCCGCCAGCTCCACCCAGAGCTATGTGAGTCAGGCTGGCCAGACAGCCCCCTGAGGATGACAGCTGCACCTACCCCATGGGGCTTCTGTGAGCATTAAGTGGGCTGGCCCATGGAGTGCACTTCAAATGGATGCTCCCCACAGTCTCTGAGACTGTGCCCCTTGAAATCCCCTGCTGTCTTCCCCATCCCAGCTTTGCACTTTTTTCCAGCTGTATTATGATTGACGTTTGCATTCTTAAGAAATCTACTGCAGAGACCAAACACCAGTGCAAAGCCTGGGGGTGGTGGCAGTTTCCCAGAGGAATGCTGATGAGCAGGGTGGGTGTGAAGGAGCCAGGGGCACACCCCACACCCAGGCCCACTCTGCACCCTGCCGTCCACTCCCTGACCCTCTAAGGCCCTCTCAGTGAGTCCCTGACACTGGGCCCAGGCTTCACTCAAACTTCAGTGACACAACATTTACAGAAGGACCAGGGTCTGAGTTCCTTGGCCAGAAGGGCACAGACGACCACCGAGTCACCGGTAAGCCCTCCATCAGAGAAGCTTTCAACGACTAAAACTAACATCTAGCCCCTCTCTGCTTAAAGACACGTGGTTTGAGTTCATTTAAGAAAGTCACAAAGAACACAACTGATCATATTATTTAAAACTAGAGCAAGAGACACCCTCCACCACGTAACACTGGTGTCTCTAGTGCAGCCATGTGATCCAGTCCTTTTAGAATTAACGTCAGGAAAACTGTATTCTAAAAAGCAGGCAGGCTTCTTTCAGCGCGCTACAGAGAGTCCTGTGCTCCTACTGAGGTCCTCCAGCAACCACATCGCCACCGCCAAACAGTAGTGCTAATGACGACGGTGACGACACCGCGAGGACGTGGGTACTTCTGCATCTAGAGATGTGCTGCATGCTTTGTGACATCATCTCCCAGGACCCTCAGCCTGGGAGGTGGGGGTGGGGTGGGTGGGGAGTGGGTACAAATTCTCTTCAACCCACATCACTGACGAGGAAACAGGCATCAGAGGGGAGGCACGTGGCCAGCCGGCTTCAGTGGTGGAAACAGGATGTGACCCAGGCCCCTGATCCAGGCCTGAACTCCTAACAACTGGGATCCCCGTGTGTCGAGCCATCAGCCACAGTGTGTGCTGAGAAGCCAAGGAGATACTCAGTGACACAGCCCCAGTTTCCAGGTCAGGTGCCGGGCTCACTGCTCACCTTTGTGCATGGCAGGGCCGTTCTCCTGGGGAGCCACCTTCTCAGTCCCCGGAGAGCGGGGTGGGGGGGGCTTCCTTTTCTGCATGCTTCTGGGCCTCCCTTACCCACTGAGCCTGCTTGCACTTCTGGTTCAGCTGCTTGACTTTGGTGGCACAGGCGGCCAGCCTCTCCTTGTGCGGCCGTGGCCCTTCTCTTCCCAGTGCTTCCAGGCTCACTCCACAGTCTCCGCCATCTCCACCTGATGAACTTCTGCTGCAGGGGCGTCTTGTCCTCTTTGTTCTCTGCAGACAGCTGCCAGATACGGTGCCCATGGAGGACTTCTGCCGAGAGAAGACGGTCAGAGGAAGTCACAGCTCAGAGACAGGCCACTGCTTGGAGGGGGTCGGCTCCCTTCCCAAGACCCTTGGGCACCTTCGAGAGGCCCGTGGCAGGAGGATCTGGGCTTCGATCCTGCTCTGCCCTTCACTGTATTTGGAAAGAGGGCTGGACAAGCACCAACAGTCTAAACTCTAATTTCTCTTTTGGAAACTGTGGATAATCAAGGAAGCCCTCCAGGTTGTAGAGGTGCACTGAATCTTTTGCAAACCTCAACACTGACTGAAATGCAGGCAACACTCAAGAGAAAGGATGCTCCTGCAGCCAGCTCTGGGCACGCAAGGTCAGGGCATCCACAGCTAAACAACAGGAGCAGGAAACCACATGCTCATCACTTCTCAGCCACAGAACTACCCTACTGCTTCTCCCATGACAGTAGATGAACCCATGGATACAAAGAGCCCCATGACACCAGAATTCAGTCACAAATCAGGTTTCAAAGTGATTATATGTAAAAACCAAAAAGCATCTCTAAAACACCCCTCTGAGGTATTTTATCTACTTTGGAGTCTCTCATTGATTGTTAGTTACTAGACAACCACCAGGGTGCCAATGATGCAGTGTGAAAACCTTTCAATTCTGGGAGGATTTCTCACTGATTTGCAGGAAGTGAAGCTGCAGGCAGAATACACAGGAGTACAAAGGATGAGCTGGGTCCCTGGACCCCAGCCACTGGAAGTCTAATGACATACGACTGGCAGAAAAACAGACAACTTCTTGTTTTGAGTGATAGCTACACAGATGAATGTAACTGTCAAAAGTCATCAGACAAAAAAACCAAGATCTGTGACTTTTCTTGTATTTCAATTGTTATCGTCCAGTCACTAAGTCCTGTATGACCCTTCTTCAACCCCATGGACTATAAGGTTCAAGAGAAAGGCTGCATCAGGTTTAGAATAGGGCTCAGTCACTCAGTTGTGTCCGACTCTTTGTGACCTCATGGACTGTGGCCCACCAGGCTCCTCTGTCCATGGGATTTCCCAAGCAAGAATACTGGAGTGAGTTGCCATTTCCTTCTCCATGGGATAGTGCTGACCCGGGGATCAAACCCATGTCTCCTGCTTTGGCAGGTGGGCTCTTTACCACTGAGAAGCCAGGGAAGCCCTTTGTGTAAATTACACCTCCTTAAAAGCAGTAACTAACAGTGACTCTAGACAGTGACTTTTCTCATAAAACTAACTTCTCATAATCCAGAAGCAATTACTACAAGATTATAAATGTCTGATTTAGAAGCACAAATGTAATTTTTACATAATATAATTGGGGCCAAGTGTGTATTCTCCTACTTTGCCCCGACTGATGCCATCTGTCCAGGCACCATAACGGTTGTGCACTGTCTCACTGCGAGACTCCACCAGGACAGATCTCACCCCCTGGTGCTCAGGACGCCTTGCAGATGATCTCTAAGGCAAACACCTGATTATTCTCTTCAGAACTTCCAGGAAATGAAATACCAGAATGAAAGGGTATGGGCATATCATCAAGACCCAAAGCGGGCCATCATTTTATAAACTAAATGTTCTGCAAAACATTTAAGCACTGACAATCTTTTCAGAAATTTGGATTCATGAAATGATAAGAGATTTTATCTTTGTTGCCTTTAGACAATAACAAAAGCACTCAAGATAATTCAGTGTTCTTATGAGCAGATCATATTAAAAAAAAAGAAACCTTTTTTTGAATATGGAGCAATCCCAATATTTGAATGAAATCTGGGTTAATTGCAAGATAATTTATAAGAGCTGTACTGTGTGTATTTTCACTTTTTTTTTCCATGTATTTTTAGTAGCTGGAGGCTAATTACTTTACAATATTGTAGTGGTTTTTGCCATACATTGACATGAATCAGCCATGGATTTACATGTATTCCCCATCCCGATCCCCCCTCCCACCTCCCTCTCCACCCGATCCCTCTGGGTCTTCCCAGTGCACCAGCCCTGAGCACTTGTCTCATGCATCCAACCTGGGCTACAGAACAGACTTTTGGACTCTGTGGGAGAAGGCGAGGGTGGGATGTATTTTCACTTTTGTGTCCCCTGTACTGAGCACAATTCCTAGCGTGATATATGATATGTGCTCAGCACAAAAGACTCAAGATAAAGGGCATTTTCACTTTAGAGGAAGATGTGGAACAGAAGCCCTTTAAATAGCAAAGTGCACTGAAAACGGCAAATCTGCCAAGTTTATGAAAATTAATGCCTTCCCCTCCACAGCTCTGCCCTTCCTGCTCAGTTCCATCCCAAAGTCAGGCAATGTGGCAGAACCAGGCCGGCACCTGGTGCCGGGGGGTCAGACAGCTCAGGGCAGGTGGTCAGAGCCCTCAGGGCAGGTGAGCAGGGTGTCCACATGGAGGCGTGGCTGATGAGGAAGGTGCAGCCCAATCAAGTGGGGTGAGGAAGGAACTTCTAGAAGAGAGGGCTCAGCAGGGAAATTCAGGGCCTCCAGAAGAGGGGGAGGCTGACATCTGAGGCACTGAAGAGGGCACTTGTGCAAGGGAGAGGGTGAGGGTAGAAATAGGGAGACTAGGGAGACAATGGGAAACAGTCAGAATGAAGTGTGTGTGTGTGTGTGTGTGTGTGTGTGTGTGTGTGACAAACATACATTCCTAACCCTGTGTGTGTGTCTCTCTCTCCAATACATACATTCCCTAACTGTCCTTGGAAAAGGCCAGAAGCAGCGGCACTCCTGCCCATGTACTGGTTTATAAGTGTCATTAAAGGCTGACTCCAGGGCCAAGGTTAGGCAAGGACAAAATGAGCTTGGAAAAGCTTGTTCCACCAGGAAGCAAGGAATCCCTCATAAAAGAACAGAGACACGTAAAAAAGCACATGGCTGCCAGCCTGAAGCTCCCAAAGCAAAGACAACCTGAACATCCAAAGGAACAACGATACTGTTTAATTAAAACTTTGATGATAAACAGGATATTCATAGTCTTAAAGTAACTAGCCACAAAACTGCTATCAATTACGAATGTGAAGTGCATGTGAAAGCTCATGTTGTGAAACCCGGTAGCCAGCACCTCAATCCTGAGATCAATGTAAGGCTGTCACAGCGGGCAGAGAGGGACCAGGGTCACCCAGGTGGGAGCAATGAGAAGAGTCAGTGCCAGTTCTGAGAGACTCTAGCCAAAAAAAGGAAGCCTTGAACCCCACCACGAGGAAGCTCCAGCCAGAAGATATTAAGAAGAGGTGGCAAGAATATACAGAAGAACTGTCCAAAAAAAAGATCTTCATGATCCAGATAATCGTGATGGTGTGATCACTCACCTAGAGTCAGACAGCATATTAAAAAACAGAGATATTACTTTGTCAACAAAGGTCCGTCTAGTCAAGGCTATGGTTTTTTCAATGGTCATGTATTGATATTAAAGTTGGACTATAAAGAGAGCATTTAGAGTAGTCCTTATACAGCAGGAATTTTGGTTAAATTATTATAAGCTTTGAGCAGATATAGAACAAAACAAAATGTGGCCCAATGTTTATAGAGTCTGAAAAAAAATCACGGAACTGTACTACTTTATATGAGTCTGCCAAAATTTGTACGGATGACACACTAGAAGTTTATAAAATAAAAATACACAAAAGCCTTATTTTTCCATGTTTTATGGCTGTTATTCAATTTGTATTAAAATTGATGATAATAGGTCTAAGAGAATAACCATTTAATGCAAGAATAAATGAAAACAAGAAAAAAAAAAAAGCTGAGCGCCGAAGAATTGATGCTTTTGAACTGTGGCGTTGGAGAAGACTCTTGAGAGTCCCTTGGACTGCACAGAGATCCAACCAGTCCATCCTAAAGGGGATCAGTCCTAGATGTTCATTGGAAGGGCTGATGTTGAAGCTGAAACATCAATACTTTGGCCACCTGATGTGAAGAGCTGACTCACTGAAAAGACCCTGATGCTGGGAAAGATTGAGGGCAGGAGGAGAAGGGGACAGCAGAGGATGAGATGGTTGGATGGCATCACCAACTCAATGGACATGGGTTTGGGTGAACTCTGGGAGTTGGTGATGGACAGGGAGGCCTGGCGTGCTGTGGTTCATGGGGTTGCAAAGAGTCGAACACGACCGAGAGACTGAACTAAACTGATACATGACCACTGGATAAACCACAGAGGTTTGTGACTGAGGGGACCTTTTTATTAATAAGCTGATGTCTCTTCTTTTCAATACAAGGTCTAGGTTTGTCATAGTTTTTCCTCCAAGAAGCAAGTGTCTGTTAATTTGAAGACTGCAGTCACCATTCGCAGTAATTTTTGAGCCCAAGAAAATTAAGTCTGTCACTGTTTCCATGTTTTCCCCTTCTATTTGTCAAGTAGTGATGGGACCAGATGCCCTGGTCTTGGTTTTTTGTATGTTGAGTTCTCAGCAAGGTTTTTCACTCTCCTCATTCATCCTCATCAAGACACTCTTTAGTTCCTCTTCACTTTCTCTTTTTACAGTTTTACCATCTGCATATCTAAGGTTGTTGTAGTTTCTCACAGAAACCTTGATTCCAGCTTATTACATCCAACGTAGCATTTTGAATAGTATACTCTGCATATATTTCACATAAGCAGAGTGATAATGTGCCGTCTTGTCACTCTCCTTTCCCAGTTTTGAACTGGTCAATTGTTCCATGTCTTGTTCCAACTCTTGCATCTTGACCTGCATACGCATTTCTCAGGTGACAGGTAAGAAGGTCTGTTACTCCTGTCTCTTTCAAACTGTCCACAGTTTACTGTGATACACACAGCCAATGTCTCTAGTGGAGTCACTGAAGCAAAAGTAAATGCTTCCCTGGAATTCCCTTGTTTTCTCTAGGATCCAATGAATGTTTCCAAATTGTTCTCTGGTTCCTCTGTTGTTTCCAAGTCTAGAAACATCTGGAAATTCTTGGTTTATGTACTGCTGAAGAATTCTGAGTATTACCTAGCTAGCGTGTGAAAGGGGCCCAAAGTGCATGCTTGTTTGTACGTCCTTTGGCATTACCCTCCTTTGGTGTTGCAATGAAAACTGACCTTTTCCAATTTCATAGCCACTGATGAGTTTTCCAAATATGACGACATATGAACTCAGTGCCCCAGTTTAACAGCATCATTAACAGTTTAGCAGTTTCATGTTAATGAATGCTCACAGTTTTTACTTAAACCATTTGATTTCTCCTTCACATCTGAATGAGATCCTTGTTGGTTTTAGGTTTGGCTCATTCATCATTTTGTGAATGTGCTACCATCCTCTACTGACCTGAAGAGTTTCTATTGAAATACCAGCTGCTAATCCTTATGGGGATCCAACTGTATGTTATTTATGTCTTTCCTCTTGCTGCACTTAATGTTTGCTTTTTGTGCTTAAATTTTCAGTGTTTGATTAAAACGTGTTTTGAAGTGTTTCACTTTGGGTTCATCCTGTTTGGGACTCTCTGGTGTGTTGGGATTCAGGGAGCTATTTCCTTCCCCATTTAATGGAGGTTCTCAACTTTTATGTCTTCAAAAGTTTTCTCATGCCCCCCCGCCGACTTTTTTTCTTTTTTGATCTTCTCCGTTTGGACACCTATGATTCTCATGGTAGGGCATTTAATATTGTCCCAGAATTCTCAGAGCTTTTCCTAACTTTTTTCCTTTTTTTGGCACATCCCACTGTGTTTCATTTATTTCCTCTTTTCCACCTCCACCACAGTTCTTTCTCTGTCTCAGTAATTCTACTGTTGGTTCCTTCCAGAGTGTTGTTAATCTCAGTTATTTCATTGATTATAACTGCTTTACTCTTCTTTATTTCTTCTAGATCCATGGTAAATGTGTTTATTTCTTCTCAGTCTGGGCCTCCAGTGTATTTATTGGCAACTCCACTTAGCTTTCAAGATTTTGATCATCTTTACTATCATTATTCTGAATTCTTTTTCAGGAAGACTTCCTATCTCCTCTCCTTTTGTTTCGTTTGGTGGGTTTTTATCACGTACCTTCAGCAGCTTCATATTTCTCTCCCTTCTCATTTTGTTTAGATTGCTGTGGTTTTGGTCCACTTTCTGCAGGCTGGAGAGTTATGGCTCCACCAGCTGTGGAAGCTGATCTTTGTGTGTGGGATGGGACTGGTAAGTTGTCAAGGTTTAATGCTTGGGGTATCTTGTGCCTGTGCTCTGTCAGGTGGAGCTGGCTCACTTCTCTATGAAGTGTGATGAATTTTCCTGTAATGCACTTTGTGGTGTCTGTGGGTTTGGTATGGCTTTGGGCAGCACCTTTTTAATATTCATTTCTGAGTTCCTGCTTTGCTGGAGAATAGGTGTGGGTTGCCTTGCACTGAAATTGCTGGCTTCAGCTAGGGGCTTGATTTCCATTTAGGCATGGAAACTTTTGGATGTGTTTCTCTTTTAATGTTCACTGATGTCAAGAGTTCAACAATGATACAAAGATCTGGAATTGACCTCATGGCCCCTAACAGTAGCATCAAGAATTCTGCACCCACAGAATAGAAGACAAAACCCAAGGGTAGTAGAGAAGCAATTCTCCACAGCCAGAAACAGCCAAAGGGATTCACAGAGTTATACAGAGCAAAGAAAAGTGAGGAGAGAGATAGAGGTTTCTAGGAGGAGAAAAGGGAGAGTCAAAAGGGAGGGAACAGGAATTAAATCCGTAAGTGAAAATATATCCTAAAGATAGAATTCCTAAAGGTAAAAACATTGATAAAAAAGTTTCAAAAAGCAAAGATTAAGAACCTAGAATAGAATTTAAACTACTCTAATTACTGGAAAAAAGATAGAAGCCAAAATAATTCTCAAACTTATAATGTAGTATATAGAAATGAAAGTAAATGGAATGATAAGGAACAAAAATGTTTAAAATGCTTTTAAAAAACATGAAAATAATAAAGAATAATCTAACAATTTCTCTAGAGTTGCTGTGAGCTTAGTGGTGTCAGATCAGTGTCAGACAGTCTCTTTTTCCTGCTTCTACTTGTTATCAAAGGCTATTGTTGTCCCTGAATTGCAGTTTCTGCATTAACTTCAGAGTTTCAATTTGTTGCACCTGTCCCTTCTGGGCCAGTTCACACTTCTTTGCGTATTTTTAATTCCTCAGTTTGCAATTCTCTTCCATGACTAGTTTACAGCTGACTAGTTTGCACCATAACATGAGGGGACAGCGGGCCCTTATTTGACCTCACTTGCTCAGTGGTGCAGTGGTGAGGGGGGGAGCACTGAAAACCAATACCACTGGGATATGTGGGGGTGCTTGAGGTGGATGGACCACAGTGGGCTTGCCACTGACTTAGGTGACACGTATTTTCTTGGTCTACCCGGCTCAGGCTCCTGGCTGATCTGTGTGGGCACTGTCCAAAATGGGCCCTGTGTTTCATGTACTTCCCAAGTCTAAACCACTCAGGCTCTTGGGTGTTCTGCAAGGGCGCTGACCACAATCGGCTGTGCGCTTTGGTCCCTTCCTAGGTCCAAGCTGCTCAGGTGACTGGGTGGCAGGCAAGGCACTGTCCCAGGCAGGCCGTGGATCTTATGTACCTGGCAGATCCCAGCCACTCGGTTTGTTGTCTTTGATAGAAGGGCAATTTGCAAAAGTGCCGTGTGTCTCCAGAGGGGCACTGAACTCAGGTTTTTACCCTCCTGGCTTATGTGAACTGTGCAAGAACCCAGAAAGACATGATTAACAACTGGCAGCCTGCTCAGAGCTGGGTGGGAGATGTCATCTCTGGGGCTGATATAACAGCAGCTTCTTGCCTTCTACCTCTGGCTGATGCAAACATTCCTCTCTGCCTTCGTGGAGGAAAGGGCCATAAATGGCAGCTAGCTTGCACACCTTTGATATTTTGTAATGTGCAATCTTTTGTTCTGTGAGTGTGCCAGTTTTCACTATGTGACCTTAGAGACTTCTCTCAAGAAAGGTCCTTTTTTTGCATTTTTGTCTTTGGTATTCCCATAGTTTAGGTTGCTACATAACCTTAGCTCTGTCAGATTGTTCTCAGGGCATTAAAGCTGGGATCCTTACCATAGGGCAGATGATACAGCCCAGGAAACCCTCCCAGGCCCACCTCAGTGATGGTGGACAGGAGCATCTGAGCTTCTTCTCTGCTGGTAATTGCAGTTAGGGACATGTGTTTTTGTTTTTCTTTCCTCTGGTTATGTTGCTCTGTGTGACCTGAGAGTTCTCCACTGTCACTGATCTGAGAGGGTTTACTATTGTCTGCAGTCTTCTCCGCCTTTACAACTTCCTCTTCAAGACGGGTCTCAGCCCCTAAACACTTTCTCTCTCTTTATGTCTCTCTTATTTTGTCCTAACTCCGTTTGAAGAGAATTGTTTGACTTTCTGGGTATCTAGGGCCAGTCAACAGTGTTCACAATTTGTTTTCTGGAAGTTCTTCCATGTGCAGTCGATCCTTAGATGAATTTGTGGGGGAGAGAGTAGTCTTTACCTCCTATTCCTCTGACATCTTGAGACCAACCATCAACCTACAAGACCCATTTTATTAACTGAAATGCTCTTGCTCTTCAGCCACTAAGCCATGTTTGACTCTTCATGCCCGCTTGGACTGTAGCACATCAGGCCTCTCTGACCCTCACTGTCTCCCATATTCTCCCTGAGATCATATCCTTAGAATCGCTGATGCTGTCCAAACTTTCAACCTCTCTCACTCACTGCTCTTCCTGCTTTCAACCTTTCCTAAAGATCATGGTCTTTTCTAATGAGTCAGCTCTTTGCCTCCGATGGACAAAGTTTTGGAGCTTTATTTTCAGCATCAGTCCTTTCGATGAATCTTCAGTGTCGATTTCCTTTAGAATTCACTGGTTTGATATTCCTGCAGTCCAAGGGACTCTCACAAGTCCTCCCCAGCAGAGCAGTTCAAAATCATCAATTCTTTGGTGTTCTCACATCTGTACATGTCTACTGGAAAGACCAAAGATGTGACTCTTATAGGCCTCTATTGGCCAAGTCATGTCTTCGTTTTTTAAAACACTTTCTAAATTTGTCATAGGTTCTCTGCCAGGAAGCAATCATCTTGTAATTTTAAGGCTGCCTTCACCATCTGCAATTAATTTAGAGCCACAAAAAATGAAATCTGTCATTCTTTCTGCATGTTCCCCTTCTATTTGCCTTGAACTGGTGGGAACAGATGCCATGATCTCACGTTTTGTAATACTGAGTATTCAAATGTATAGCTTAGCAAATGTTTCCCTCTAAACAGTGGCAATTATTGTTTTCTTGTAACTTTGTTTTCCCTCAGTGTTTAGAGTAAGAAATTATTCTCTAAGTGTTTTCTAAGAGTATCGCTGCTCATTTTATGTAATACTGATAGCTTTAATTTTCCTGCTGGAAGCATATGCCTTATGCTTCTATGACAACTGGGTGACGTGTTGATAAAATACCCAGCCTATAAAATATTTCCACATTAACATAATGTCTTGAGCCTATTCAAGATATCTAGCTGGTTTTTCCCTAATATGGAAACTAGGCAAATACAAAGGATGACAATACCAAGAAGATGTGATATGGAGAGGGGGCAGACAGCTGAACCACCGTGGCATGAAGGGACAGAAGTTTGGTTCATCAATGGTTTCTATTGTAATATTTAGAACAAAAAGTTAGTGATGAAGGGAAATTTTACCTACTGAGATATGGAGAAGAGATTCTGATTTGTACATCATTTAATTGCAAAGTTAGGCTATCCAGAATAGCCTGATTATGACCTATGCACTGTGCACTCTGCATCTGTTTTACCCATTAAAGTGAAATATATTTTTTAGAAGTGGGGTAGCTCTTATCCCAAAAGCAACTAGTTGACCACTGGGAATATTATTCAGATATATTCCTATGTTACTGGAACTTGAATTTTTAAAATTTTATCCAGTGTAAGAATAGCAGCTGCTTTCTTAGAACAATTCTTTAAGCACCTGACAGTTGCAGTTTTATGGGCTCAAGGTCTCATCAGATGTATGAAACCCATCTCTTATTACAGAAAGAATAGCATGAGATGAGCCAGATTATGGCATAGCCTTTCAGCAAGAGGACCTAAATTGTTCAGCCAGAAAGTGATTAACAAATCTCGGGTTGCCCAAATAGTTCATTTACTCTCTTGGGAGTGCCCATTGTTTGGCCACTTTAATGAAGATGCTGTAAATATTATTTTGACAAAAAACAAAAACAAAAAACTTGGAACAAGATGCAAGTCCTGAAGCCATTTAAAGTGGTATTTACTGTAGATTTATGGCATACTTTACTTGAGGAGCATAATTTCTACTAATATGTAAGTTTTTAAAACTATGAATTGAGGGGGCTTATTTGATGATATTAACTGTATGATTAAAGGAATCAATTTTTATAGTTTAGCTTTGTTTTTCTGATTTACCTGGGTTTAAAAAGTTACTAAATAATTTTCTCCTTTGGTTTCAGTTGCAGCTCTATGATAATCCAAATTTTGAATGAGTTTATCCCCAAATTTGGTAAAAATGAAAGAAGGGTTAGGAATAAAAATGTCTCTACACTATCTTCATTAGTCCGAGATTGTAAGAAGCATTTTAAGCAAGGGGTAATGTGGATGATCATAACTCTGACTTTCATCTTGAAACTAGAGGACAGGACGTATTTTCAGCCTGAACAAGTTTAAGTATGCCATTCCTACGAAAGCCTTCTACCATCCAGATAGTTGCTGATACAATTGCTCCAACTCAAAATGTTTTCTCTTCTCCATCATCAAAATCAGTTAGACCACAGAAGCATATTGTGATACATCAACCTGCAACTGTTGTTGTTGTTGTTTTTAATTGAAGGATGATTGCTTTACAGAATTTTGCTGTATTCTGTCAGACCTCAAAATGAATCAGCCATAGATATACGTCTATTTCCTCCCTTTTGAAACACCCTCCCATCTCCCTCCCCATCCCACACTCTAGGCTGAGCATTTTTCATGGGACTTCACATAGCATCTACACTAAATCAAATGGCCCGAATGAGAATTTTGCAGCTATGTCTACTTTTATTTCTCAGTACCACATCTTATCTCCATTACAGAACAGGTATTTTGGACTGAGGGTGGAGACTTCTAACTTTCCAGATTTGTACGGTAATATGGCAGCCCATGGAGAAGGCAATGGCGACCCACTCCAGTACTCTGCCTGGAAAATCCCATGGGCGGAGGAGCCTGGTGGGCTGCAGTCCATGGGGTCACGAAGAGTCGGACTCGACTGAGCGACTTCACTTTCACTTTTCACTTTCCTGCACTGGAGAAGGAAATGGCAGCCCACTCCAGTGTTCTTGCCTGAAGAATCCCAGGGACGGGGGAGCCTGGTGGGCTGCCGTCTATGGGGTCGCACAGAGTCAGACACGACTGAAGCGACTTAGCAGCAGCAGCAGCAGCATGTCAGCCCATGACAGTGCTTTTCCTAAACTACAACACACAGGCAATTCATGTTTCCCAGGTCCAAAGATCCCTGGTACATCTGCTGCCTCTCTTTCAAGGTCAACTCATCAACCATCTTCATTATTTGAAAATCATCCTAATACAACTGATCTACCAAACAGGTGTCAGATTATGCAGGATAATGAAGATTAGAATTAATGTTGGGAGATATCAACAAATTCCTACAATTCTCTTATTTGAAGAATCAAGTTACATGTTCATCTTCATAGTGTCAATTTCTATTTTGAAATAATTGAGAGTAAAATGAGAGTATTATTTCAGTGCCTGGCTATTTTACTGTGCTTTAATATAAACTCTTCTATTCAAGGAATCATTCAATATGCATCCTATGTAAATTACACCTAATGAATTGTTTAAAAAATATAAAATTAGAACAAAGTGAAAAGATGAAATGTAAATAAAATGATTTTGAAATCATCCAGGCTGAGTTGACTGGGTGTCTAAGTTAAGACAGTATGGGAGAAGGGACAGATACAAATCAAACTTAGAAAAAGCAAATGAAGAATACGTACTTTAGTGCTTCCTCAGTTTTATTATATCATGTCAGTTATCAGGAAGAAAGCTAAGAGGTTAGACAGCAGGTTGTCTTCATTAAACAAAAATTTGTTTCGTACTTGAAAACACTGAGATGTACTCAGTAACCATGATCACCATCATACCATCACTGGAATACCAACAATAACATGACATAGTCAAAGATTGCACCACAGTCAGCAAAAGATAGGTATTTTACAAGCGAGATTATAAAGGGTCATTTTTGTTCTGCTCTCCTTATATAATGTCTTCATTTCATCCCACCAAGACACCACCCTATATTTCCTAATGTATATTTTGATGTTGCTTTCCTGTTCCTGAAAGACAGACTTAAATCCTTGTGGTGAATGCAGCATCTCATCATGGTTAACCAGTTCTTGGAAGACATGACATCTGTTTCCCTTAGTAGTTTCATTATCTATCTGTTTCACTGAACTTCTAGAGCTACAATCAGGCTAAATATTTTCAGTCATGCTAAGCCACATTTCACAATTTTCCTAAACTCTCGCATGGAATTGGAAAGAACCTGTTTGCCTACCTACCAAGTTATTCACATGTATCAGATTCTTCTATATGTTTCGTGTCTACCCAAGTTTCCTTATGTATCTTGCACATCAGTTAAGACTTGAAAGAAAGAAAGTGCAGTCGCTCAGTCATGTCCGACTCTTTGTGACCCCATGGACTGTAGCCCACCATGCTCCTCTGTCCATGGGATTTTCCAGGCAAGAATACTGGAGTGGGTTCGCCATTTCCTTCTCCAGGGGATCTTTAAGACTTAGTACCTGCCAAATGATGTATTTTACATACTTACTGAATTAACAATAAAGAGATGTAATAACCAATCAAAAGCTATATACATTACTCAACAACATCCCATAGCCTCCACTATTACCATAATTGACCTTTCTTATTTACTGAGAATTTAGTAAGGTGATGTCTCTTCTTGTTAATGCAATGTCTAGGTGTGTCATAGATCACACACATCAAGAAGCAAGTGACATTTAATTTGATGACTGCAGTCACCGTTCTTAGTGATTTTGGAACCAAAGAAAATTAAGCTTGTCCCTGTTTCCACACGTTTACCCCTTCTATTTGCTGAGTAATGATGTTACCAGATGCCCTGATCTCTGTTTTTATGAATATTGAGTTTTCAGCAAGATTTTTCACTCTTCTCTTTCGCCCTCATCATGAGGCTCTTTATTTCCTCTCCACTTTCTTTTTTTTTTTTTTTCTGTCTTACCATCTGTATATCTGAGGTTGTTGATGTTTCTCCCAACAACCTTGATGTCAGCTTGTGATTCATTCACCTGGTATTTTCATAGTATTCTCCACATATGTTTCACATAAGCAGAGTTATGAACTGGTTTGTCACTCTCCTTTCCCAGTTATGAAATGGTTAATTGTTCCATGTCTGGTTCCATTTCTTGCGTCTTGACTCATGTAAGAGCGGTTTCAACTTTTACCTCCTCAAGAATTTTCCATGTACCACAAACCCCCCCCCTTTTTTTTTTGTTTTCTCTGTCTGGACACCTGTGATTCTCACCATGGGGCATTTTTTTCCATCTATTTTTATTAGTTGGAGGCTAATTACTTTACAATATTGTAGTGGTTTTTGCATACATTGACATGAATCAGCCATGGATTTACATGTGTTCCCCATCCTGAACCCCCCTCCCACCTCCCTCCCCATCCCATCCCTCTGGGTCATCCCAGTGCACCAGCCCTGAGCACTTGTCTCATGCATCCAACCTGGACTGGTGGCGATCTGTTTCACACTTGATAATATACATGTTTCGATGCTGTTCTCTCAGATCATCCCACCCTCGCCTTCTCCCATAGAGTCCAAAAGTCTGTTCTATACATCTGTGTCTCTTTTTCTGTCTTGCATATAGGGTTATCGTTACCATCTTTCTAAATTCCATATATATGTGTTAGTATACTGTATTGGTCTTTATCTTTCTGGCTTACTTCACTCTGTTATACAGAGTTTTATCATCTCATTAGAACTGATTCAAATGTGTTCTTTTTAATGGCTGAGTAATATTCCATGGTTTATATGTACCACAGCTTTCTTATCTGTTCATCTGCTGATGGGCATCTAGGTTGCTTCCATGTCCTGGCTATTATAAACAGTGCTGCAATGAACATTGGGGTACACGTGTCCCTTTCAGATCTGGTTTCCTCGGTGTGTATGCCCAGAAGTGGGATTGCTGGGTCATATGGAAGTTCTATTTTCAGGTTTTTAAGGAATCTCCACGCTGTTCTCCATAGTGACTGTACTAATTTGCATTCCCACCAACAGTGTAAGAGGGTTCCCTTTTCTCCACACCCTCTCCAGCATTTATTGCTTGTAGACTTTTGGATGGCAGCCATTCTGACTGGCATGTAATGGTACCTCATTGAGGTTTTGATTTGCATTTCTCTGATAATGAGTGATGTTGAGCATCTTTTCATGTGTTTGTTAGCCATCTGTATGTCTTCTTTGGAGAAATGTCTGTTTAGTTCTTTGGCCCATTTTTTGACTGAGTCATTTATTTTTCTGGAATTGAGCTGCAGGAGTTTCTTGTATATTTTTGAGATTAATCCTTTGTCTGTTTCTTCATTTGCTATTATTTTCTCCCATTCTGAAGGCTGTCTTTTCACCTTGCTTATAGTTTCCTTTGTTGTGCAAAAGCTTTTAAGTTTCATTAGGTCCCATTTGTTTATTTTTGCTTTTATTTCCAATATTCTGGGAGGTGGGTCATAGAGGATCTTGCTGTGATTTATGTCAGAGAGTGTTTTGCCTATGTTTTCCTCTAGGAGTTTTATAGTTTCTGGTCTTACATTTAGATCTTTAATCCACTTTGAGTTTATTTTTGTGTATTCACCATGGGGCATTTTCATTGCCCCAGATGTCTCAGAGCTTTTCCTGTTTTCCTTTTTTTTTTTTCCACACTCCACTGTGTTTCATTTATTTCCTCCTTTCTACCTCCACCTAATTAGTTCTTTCTCTGTCTCATTTACTCTACTGTTGGTTCCTTCCAGAGTTGTTAATCTCAGTTATTGCATTGATTAATACTGCTTGACTCTTCTTTATTTCTTCTAGAACTGTGGTAAACATGCTTATTTCTTCTCAGTTCGGGCCTCCAGTGTATTTACTGGTGACTCCTCTTAGCTTTCAAGATTTTGGTCACCTTTGCTCTCATTATTTTGAATTTTGTTCAAGAAGACTTCCTATCTCCTCTCCTTTTGTTTGTTTTGGTGGGTTTTTATCATGTACCTTCACCAGCTGCATATTTTCTCTCCCTTTTCATTTTCTTTAGATTGCTGTGGTTTGGCTCCCCTTTCTGAAGGCTTATGAAGGGTTATGGTTCCACTTCATTGTGGAACCTGACCTTTGTGGGTGGGATTGGACCAGTGACTTGTCAAGGTTTAAGGCTTCAGCGAATTTGTGTGTGTGCACTGCCAGGCGGATCTGGATCTCTGTGTTCCCCATCCTGAACCCCCTGTATATTTGTTCCCCATCCTGAACCCCCCTCCCACCTCCATCCCCATCCATCCCTGTGGATCTCTTCTATCTGGAGTGCAATGAATTTTCCAGGATTGTGCTTTGGGGTGTTTGTGGGTTTGGCATGGTTTCAGGCAGCCCCTTTTATAATATTCACTGTCATGTTTCTGTTTTGCTGAAGAATAGGTGTGGAGTCTCTTGTACTGGGCTTGCTGCCTCAAGCGTGGAGCTTGCTTTCCATGTAGGCATGGAAACTCTGGGGTGTGTGCCTGTCCTTTAATGTTCCCTGAGGTCAAGGGTTCTATGGTGATCTAAAGTTCCGGAATCAACGTCCTGGCCTCTGGGTTTCTGTCCCCAAGTCACAGTAGCATCAAAAATCCACATCCACACAATACAGAAGTTAAAATCCCTAGGTTAATGGTGACACAACTCTCCTCATCCAGAAACAGTCAAAGGGATTCACAGAGTTACATAGAGCAGAGAAAAAGGAGGAGGAAGATAGAGGTGCCTAGGGGGAGAAAAGGGAGGGTCAAAAGGGGAGAGAGCAATCAACTCGGGAAACAAATCCCTAAGTGAAAACAGATCCTAAAGATTTTGTTCCTAAAGTTACAAAGTTGATAACAATTTTTGGAAAGCAGAAATTAACAACCAAGAATAAAATTTAGACTCGTTTAAATAGTGTAAAAAAAAGAGGCCAAAATCATTCTCATATACATGAAAGCACGTTTAAAAAATAGATTTATGCTTATTTTTTTCATTTTTTCCCAGTTTTATTTTTTTTTAATTTACAATATTGTATTGGTTTTGTCATACATTGGCATGAATCCACCATGGTGTACATGTGTTCCCCATCCTGAACCCCCTCCCACCTCCCTCCCCATCCCATCCCTCTGGGTCATCCCAGTGCACCAGCCCCGAGCACCCTGTATCATGCATCGAACCTGGACTGGCGATTCATTTCACATATGATAATTTACATGTTTCAGTGCCATTCTCCCATATCATCCCACTCTCACCCTCTCCCACAGAGTCCAAAAGATTGTTTTATACATTGGTGTCTCTTTTGCTGTCTCACATACAGGGTTATCATTACCATCTTTCTAAATTCCATATATATGCATTAGTATACTGTATTGGTGTTTATCTTTCTGGCTTACTTCACTCTGTATAATAGGCTCCAGTTTCATCCACCTCATTAGAACTGATTCAAATGTATTCTTTTTAATGGCTGAGTAATATTCCATTGTGTATATTTACCACAACTTTCTTGTCCATTCGTTTGCTGATGGACATCTAGGTTGCTTCCATGTCCTGGCTGTTATAAATAGTGCTGAGATGAATATTGGGTTACACGTGTCTCTTTCATTTCTGGATTCCTCGGTGTGTATGCACAAGCAGTGCGACTGCTGGGTCATATGGAAGGTCTATTTCCAGTTTTTTAAGGCATCTCCACACTGTTCTCCATAGTGTTTAGAAAGGTAATAATAGTCAATAGAAATAAAAGTTTAGGGAATAATAAAGAACTAAAAGTTTTAAAAGTTGAAGAAATCATAATTATAGAAATAGATCTCAGAATTTCTAAGAAGTTGTTTTGTGCTTTGTGGTGTCAGTAAGCATCAGATAGTCTCTTGTTGAAGCTTGTACTTGTCAAAGGCTACTGTTGTCCCTCAAGTGAACAGTCTCGGCATTAACTACAGACTGTTATTCCATTGAACCTGTCACCTCTGGGTTGGTTTACACTTTGCTAATATTTTCTTCTTCTATTTGAAAGCCTCTCCCATGTCTGGTTTGTAACTTGAACAAGGGTGTGGTAACCTCTTATTCAACCCCAGTTGCTCAGTGTTTTGGTGGTGAGGGGCAGGACACTGAAAACAAATACCACTGGGATATGTCGTTGTGCTTGAGGTGGATGAACCACATTGGACTTGCCACTGACAAATGTGACATGCCCTTTCTGGGTCCACCCATCTCAGTGTCCCATTTGCAACACGAGGGCACTGTCCCAAGTGGGCCCTATGTTTCATGCACTTCCCAGGTCTAAGCCAATCAGGCACTTAGGTGCTCGGCAAGGGCCCTGACCATGTTTGTCTATGTGCTTTGTGCTCTTCCCAGGTCCAAAAACTCAGATGACTGTGTGGTGGGCAAGGCACTGTCCCAGTTGGGCCATGCATCTTATGCAGCTCTCTGGTCCCAGACACTCATTTTGCTGCCTGTGCCAGAGGACACAGTCTCAGCTGTGCAGTGTGTCTCCTCAGGGTAGCTGACCCCAGGCTGTTACGATCCTGGTCTATGTGAACTGTCCATGAAGCCAGGAATTCACGGTTAGCAACTGTCATCCAGCTTAGAGCTTTGTGGGAGATGTCTTTGGGGCCAAGATACCACTAGCCTATTTCCTTCTGGCTCTGGCAGTCGTACACATTCTTCTCTCCCTCCATGGAGGAAAAGGTCTTAAATGGAAGCTGGCTAGGTCTCCTTTGGTATTTTCTAGTGCACAGTCTTCTGTTCTGTGAGTGTGCCATGGTTCACTATGTGGTCTTAGAGCCTTCTCTCAGGAAAAGTCCTTTTTAAAATTTTTGTCTCTAGTGTTCTCATGGTTTAGTTTTCTATGTCACCTTAGCTGCATCAGACTGTCCTCAGGGCACTAAAGTGCCTCAGGGCACTGGTTCTAACCATAGTGTGCTTGATACAGCCCAGGCCTCCCTCCCAGGCCCCACTGAATGATGGTGGACAGGAGCATCTGAGCCACTTCTTGGTTGGTAGCTGCAGTTACTGACATAATCTGTGTTTTTGTTCCTTCCCCCCGCCCACAGTTCTGTTTCTTCCTGCACTGACACCTATGAGAGAGGGTTTCCTATTTTGTGCAAATTTCTCTTCCTTCATGACTCTCTCTCCAAGATTGGTCTCCATCCCTAAAAACTTTTCCTCTCTTTATATCTCTTATTTTATCTTACCTCCTTTCTAAGAGACTGGTTTGTCTTTTTCGGTTTCTAGGGCCTATCAACATCATTCACAAGTTGGTTTCTGGAAGGTGTTCCATGTGCAGTCGATCCATTGATGAATTTGTGTGGGAGAAAGTGGTCTGTGCCTCCTATTCCTCTAACATCTTGAGACCTAACCACGACCCTGGAAGATCCATTTTATTAACTGAAATCTTGTTGTTGTTCAGTCACAAAGCCGTGTCTGACTCTGCGAGCCATTGGACTGCAGCCCACAAGGCCTCTCTGTCCCTCAACATCTCCCAGAGTCTGCCCGCGATCATGTCCATTGAGTAAGTGATGCTATAGAACCTCCTCCTCCTCTCTAACCCACTTCTCTTCTTGATTTCAATGTTCTCTGAGAATCAGGGTCTTTTCTAGTGAGTCAGTTCTTTGCTCAGGTAGTCAAAGCTTTAGAGACTCAGCTTCAGCGTCAGTGATTCTAACACATCTTAAGAGTTGATTTCCTTTATGTTTGACTGGCTTGATCTCCTTGCAATCCAATGGACAATCACAAGTCATCCCCGGCAGAGCATTTTGGTGTTCTTACATCTGTACATGTCTACTGGCACGAACAAAGATGTGATTCTATGGACCTCCATTGGTCAAGTCATGTCTTCACTTTTTAACATACTTCTAAATTTGTGGTAGCTTTTCTTCCAGGAAGCAACTGTCTTCTAATTTTATAGCTGTTATCACCAACTGCAGTGAATTTAGAGCCTCAAAAGAGGAAATCTGTCACTGTTTCTACCTTTTCCCCTTCTATATCTCATGAAGTGGTGGGACCAGATGTCATGATCTTACTTTTTGTAATATTGAGAATTCTGTTTGGTACTTGGTACTGTTTACCAAGTGTTTTCCTATCAACATTGACAATTAATGTTTTCTTGTAACTTTGTTTTTCCTCAGTGTTTAGGATAAGAAATTATTTTCTAAGAGTATTCTAAGATGATAGTTACTCATTATATATAATACTGCTGATTTTAATTTTCCTGCTGGAAGCAGTTGTGCCATGCTTCTGTGACAACTGGGTTAAATATTGATAAAATACACAGTCTATAAAATATTTCCCCATTAACATAACATATTGAGCCTGTTCATGTTATCTAGTTAGATTTTCTCAAATGTGGCAACTATAGAAATACAAAGGACAAGATCCAAGAGATATGATGTGGAGAGGGGGCAGGAAGCTGAACCACTGTGGCATGAAGGGAGATAAATTTTGATCATCAATGATTTCTGTTGAAATATTTTGTAGCAGACGTTTAAAGTGATGAAAGAAAATTTTACATACTGAATTATGGAGAAGTGATTCTCATGTCTACATCATATAATTTTAATGTTCAGCTAGCCAGAAGAGCCTGATTATGATCTATGAACCGTGCACTGTACATCCATTTTACGCATTAAATGGGTAGCTGTTATCTCAAGTCCAGCTAGCTGAACATTGTGCATGTGGTTCAGACATGTTCCTATGTTATTACAGAATTGAATGTTTAAAATTGTATCCAACGTGAGGATAGCAACAGCTTTCTTAGAATAATATCTTTAAGTAACTGAGAGCTATGATTTTATGGGCTCAAGGTGTCCTCATATATATGAACCTGATTTCTTATTACAGAAATAATAGTGGAAGATGATCTAGATTTAGGGAGAGCCTTTCAGCAACAGGGTCTGAATTTTTTTTGTGTGTGTGTGCTTTATTTTATTTTTTTCTTTTATTAGTTGGAGGCTAATTACTTTACATCATTACAGTAGTTTTTGTCATACATTGAAATGAATTAGCCATGGATTCACATGTATTCCCCATCCCGGTCCCCCCTCCCACCTCCCTCTCCGGGTCTGAATTATTCAGCCAGAAGATTGTTAAGAAATACTGGGCTTCCCAAGCAGTTCATTTAGGACCTTGGCGGTGAGCAAAGAGTTTGCCCAACTAAATAAAGTTGCCTAAAATTGTATTTTGACATATATATATACACACACACACACACACACACACACACACACATATACTTATTTGCACGTGTGTGTGTGTGAGTATAAAAAAAAAGTACAGTGGCTTATAATTCCTGATAGGTATAAGAGCAATGGAAAAAATTAAAATGCAAAAGTAGAATGATTCAAAAGCCTTACTTGGTTATTGAATATATGTAAAGTGGAAATACTTCAAAATGTGTTTTCTTGCCCACATCTAAAATATGAGGACTTTTTTATATCACTCCCCTCTTTCCTTTTAATGAATATCTACCAATTTTCAAATGTTTGTCCAGGTTTAATGACAAAAAATAGACAGATATACTGTTTGCATAACAGAAAATATTGATACCAAGCTTAGATCTCAGGATTATTTCTAACTCCAAGCTCCATTTAAACAGGAAATAACCAAAGTTGTTGTTGACTCAAACACTCCAAGAGCTGGGGAACCTGAAACAGAAATCGAACCTGCAGCTGAGATTTTCTGTCACATTTATCATCAACCTCTAAGCCCAACACTTTATTTCCTTTCTTGCTCTAAGCAGTCTCTTCTTAAGATTGAAAAGTATGAAAAAAGAGAGAGAGAGGTAGGAGATTGTAGACCTCCATGTGTTTCAAGAGTAATTTTAATCAGAGAAGTTAGAAAAGGCCAGAAACAAAGGAAAATAATCAAGCAATATAAAATAATAAGGATTTAGCCATTAAGCAAAGTCAAGGATCTTTAGTTCCTCCTCAAGGGCCATAGATAATATTCTGAGCAATATCCTGTGCGCAGTTTTAGAGATGCTAAAGCCCCAACCAGGCTGAAATTTAAGTACATAGACCACATAGTAGGTGGAACTAGCAGGTCAATGATGTTGTCTCCCAATATCCTCAGTAACAGGCCATAGTAGAATGTCCTAAAACTGATCACACACCCCATGGCCTACCCTCACTCTGTCATTAAACTCCTTCCCCTGAAAGCATTTGGGGAGTGTGGGTCTTTTAATCACCAGCTGCTAGGATGCCTTGCTTGGTCCTACAATAAACACTACACTTGCTTTCACTGCAATACACAGTCAGTTGATTGACTTTATTGCACAGAAGTGAGCAGACCCAAGTTTGGTTTGGTAACAGTACTGAATAATAAGAATGTGTGTATAGAAGGGTGATAAATCACTTTTGTTTCAGGAACCAAGTAGATTTATTGATGTGATTTTTCTGTGTAAAAATTCTTTAGGAATGAGATTTTGCAGGTTTCATATTTTTGGTTGCTATTTATGTAAGCAGCCTGTATTTAAGTTGATACAGAAGTAGACACTGGTTGAACATTACCCTTCAATTGCTAGGAGACCAGTGACTTTGTGATGTCACAGCTACCCTTCAATTGCCAGGAGACCAGTGACTTTGTGATGTCACAGCTTTTTGACTTTGAGAACCACTGTGATGGTCTAGAGAGTTTATCTCTGTAGGCCAGCCAGGCAGCATTTGAAGTTGCGGTGTGTAAAATCAGACAAATGAGAAAAGTATCTGAAGAAAGATTTCTTTGAGATGGCACATTTTTCTTCAGAAATTCAAGATGTGCCTCCTAAAGATGAATCAACTGGTTCAGAAACCTCCATTAGATCTCCTTTGTGTGATTACACACTTACTGAGGACTCAGTTTTGAGATCTATGATTGAAGAAGCAGCTTTTCAGGCTTTGTGTGAGGAAGTTGTGATAAAAATGCCACGTTACACATTTTCTGTCTCTGAAACAGATGAATTGAACGATTTTATTTCACTCAATTTTCCTCAAAAACTTTGGAAGATAGTTGAAAGTGATCAGTTTAAATCTATTTGGTGGGATGAGAGTGGCACTTCTATAGTGATCAATGAAGAAGTCTTCAAGAAAGAAGTCTTAGAAAGAAAGGCCCCTTTCAGAATATTTGAAACTGATAGTATGAAAAGTTTAGTTCGACAGCTTAACCTTTATGGATTTAGAAAAAAGCAACAAACTTTTCAAAGATCTGCTTCACTAGCTGACTTTCTGGAAGAAGAAAACAATGTCTCTGTTTTGAGCAAGGTATTCCAAACTTTTCACTTATTATTGGCAATATGTAAGATTAAATCATGTAACCTAGGAAGCATGTTCACATATGTAGCTAAAACTGAATTTAAAATTGAGATAACAAACTGTTGAAAAGTTTTATTTTTTGAAGTTGAGAACAGCTAGAGGTTAAAATATTTATTTGATATTTAACAAACATTCCTAGCAACTTGAAACTGGATACAAGCCCTGAAACTAATTAAAGTGGGATTTACTGTATATGATTACGACATATTTTTACTTGAAGATCATAATTGTTTCTAACATGTAAGGTGTTAAAACTACTAATGGAGGTATTTTATTTGATGCTATTTCATTTGTATCATTAAAAGAATAAATGTTTATAGTTTAGTTTTGCTTGTCAGTTTTACCTTGATTTATAAAGAAACTAAATAATTTTCTCCTTTGATTTTAGTTACAGATCTATCATAATCCAAATTTCAAAAGAGGCTATCCCCAACTTTTAGTAAGAATGAAAAGAAGAGTTGGGATTAAAAATGTCTCTCCAATATCTTCATTAGTTCGAGATTACAAGAAGAAGCATGTTAAAGCACGGGGCAACATAGATGATCGTAACTCTAATTTTCTTCCTGAAACTAGCGGGCAGAGTGCATTTTCAGCCTCGACAAGTTTAAGTGTGCCTTTCATACGAAAGCCTTATACCAGGCAGACAGTCGCTAATAGAAGTGCCCTATCTCCGTGTGATTTTCCTTCCCCATCATCAATATCAGTTAGACAAACAGAACAGATTGTGATAGATCAACCTGCTGTTTTAAATCAGTTGAGCATTTTAAATTGGCACTCACATAGCAGCTACACTCAAGCAAATGGCCTCATTGAGAACTTTACTATGACAATTACTTCTATTTCTCAGAACCACATCGTATCTCCATTACAGAGCAGTTATTTTGGACTGATGGTGGAGCCGTCTAAATTTCCAGTTAGGTACAGCGATATGTCAGTCTATGACAGTCCTTTTCCTAACCTGCAACAGAGAGCCAACTCATGGTCCCCAGTGCCAAGGATCCGTGATACATCTGCCTCCTCTCTTTCAAAGTCAACTCATCAAAAATCTTCATTATATGAAAACCATCCTAATTAAAACTGATCTATCAAATATGTGTCAGATTATGCAGCATAATGAAGATTAAAATTTACGGTGGGAGACATCAGCAAATTCCTACAATTCTCATATTTGAACAATAAAGCTACATGTTCATCTTCATAGTTTCATTTTCTATTTTGAAACGAGTAAATGGGGCCTTATTTCAATGTCTGGCTATATTAATGTGTTGTTTTATACACTCTTTAGTTCAAGGAAGCATTCTTTATGCATCCTAGGTAAATGACCCCTAATCAATTGTTTCTAAGCAAGAAAATGAGAACAAAGTGAAAAGAGGTAAAGACTGTAAAACTGATTTCTGAAATCATCCCTGCTGAAATGAATGGGTGTCTACATTATGATGGTATGGGAGAAGGAAGGGATACAAATAAAATTAAAAAATGCAAATACACAGTACATACCTTAGAGTATTCTAAGTTACATCATATTATATGAGTTGTTGGATAGAGTTATTGGATAGTTAGACAGATTGTCTTCATTATAGAAATTCATTTCATACTTGAAAATATAGATGTTGTAGCATATCCAAAATCATGATCGCCATCATACCATCACTGGGATACCAAAGACAACATGGCATAGTCAATGATTGGCCCATGGTCAGCACAAGATAGGTATTTTACAAGTTGTATTATATAGGGTCATTTTTTGCTCTGCTCTCCTTAAGGCATGCCTTTTTTCCCTCCAACCAAGATTCCACGCCGTATTTCCTTATGCATATTTAGATGCTGTTTATCTGTTCCCACAGAGACAGAATAAATTCCTTGTGGTGATTGCAGCACCTGAGCATGGTTAACAAATTCTTTGAAGACATGATATCTGTTTCCTTTGCTGTTTCATTATCTTTCTGTTACACTGGCTTCTGGAGTTATAATCACACAAACTACTTTCAGTCATGCTAAGCCCCACCTGACAACTTTGCCTCAACTCTTTCTTAGTGTTGGAAGGAACCTCTGTTTGCCCTCCTATCAAGGTAAGCACAGATAACAGGTCTTTGATGTGTTTTTGATCTACCCTCTTTTCTTCATGTATCTTTCACATCACCTAAAACTTAGAGCCTGAAAATGACACATTTTAAGTACTTACTGAATTATAATTAAAGAAATGTAATAACCAATCAAATGCTATATACATTACTCAACAACATCCCATAACTTGCATTATCATCATAATTGACCTTTCCTATTTACTGAAAAATTTTTCCAAGTTGATAAATATTTATTATATTTACATGAATGTCACATGTGGTAATTCAAATTATAAAATGATTGCTGCTCTCATGAAGTTTACTGTCTATAAGAACCCATTCTAAGCATGTTGCCTCAGGCCCCAGTTCCCTAAAATTCAGTAGTAGTTATAGAGATATGTATTTTTTTTTAAAAAAGGGGAATCATTCAATTTAATCATCTAGAAAAGTCATGGAATAAGCAGGAATCAAAATAAATGGTAATCCTTAATATATTTCACAATGAAATACTCTGAGCAGACTGTGCTTGTTGGACTATCCAGATTGTCATGAACACTACCTAGAAATCTTGGCAATCTCAAATTTGTGGCCATTCTTTAGACAGGCGTGGCAACATCAAGTCATGTCCCTGTTTTATTATGGTAATCCACATAGAACAGCACAATGTTAAGTTCACCGTTCTCATTCTTGCAGCCAACAGACAGTGAAATCTGTGGAATATTTGCGTAGATAAGGGAGTTGTCCACACAGCACACTCTTTTTCTTTCACTGAAAACTTTCATTAAATGTAGGTGAGAATACCATGCTTTAGAGAGGTAAGCATTTTACAGCAACTGTGAGAGCTATTGAAATTGGTGTCCTTAGTTATCACTTCAAGCACAAAGTCCAATGGCCTTTGTTTTAGATTTCAGGCATCTTAGTATGTAGTCAAATTTGCTTGCTTTGAGAAATATCACCTTAAATGTGATTATATCTTCTATTTCATTACCATATACTGATTATTCCTTCTCACTCCCTTTTAACTTCTTTTCATGTTCTGGTTTGAGTGGCAGGTCCTTCTCAAAAAGAACAGGATTAATCCACTTAGTCCTCTGTGATAACTTGGAAAAGGCATGGATAAGGACATCCAATATATCGTGTTTAAAAACTACTGTTTTTGTTCCCTCCTGAAAACATATTATTAAATTGTACCTCAATTGCCCTACCAAAGGAAGCCTGGTTGCATGATACATTACCTTGGTGATAAATTTCCATATGGCTTTAGCATATCAGTACCTTTAATTCTCAAAAGCTTATAGAGAATATAGCTCAGTACATTAGGTAAACATTGTACATGAATTCAGTTTAATTTCCTTTAATTTTTTAATTTATTTTATAATTGGTGCCTAAAATAGTAAAAGTGAAACTGAAAATTTAAGTGAGGTAAATGCAGAAGATTGGGGCAAAAAGCAGAAATATTGATAGGAGAAGGTCAGAGGATGAAATCGGATGCTTAAAGTGTAACAAGTAAATGTGTAACTGCAGGGCCTGAAGAGGTCAATATGTCTTCAATATTGTTACCCTACAACATTATTTTCATTTTAGCAAAACACAGAATAGTCTTACATACAAAATATTCTAAGATCCCCTGGAGTGCAGAACAAAGGTATATCTTTTAAAACATTCTGATTTAAAATGTAACCAGATGAACATTGGGGTGCACGTGTCTCTTTCGGATCTGGTTTCCTCGGTGTGTATGCCCAGAAGTGGGATTGCTGGGTCATATGGTAGTTCTATTTCCAGTTTTTTAAGAAATCTCCACACTGTTCTCCATAGCGGCTGTGCTAGTTTGCATTCCCACCAACAGTGTAAGAGGGTTCCCTTTTCTCCACACCCTCTCCAGCATTTATTGCTTGTAGACTTTTGGATAGCAGCCATCCTGACTGGCGTGTAATGGTACCTCATTGTGGTTTTGATTTGCATTTCTCTGATAAAGAGTGAATATACACCATGGAATATTACTCAGCCATTAAAAAGAACACATTTGAATCAGTTCTAATGAGATGGATGAAACTGGAGCCCATTATACAGAGTGAAGTAAGCCAGAAAGATAAAGACCATTACAGTATACTAACATATATGGAATTTAGAAAGATGGTAACGATAATCCTATATGCAAAACAGAAAAAGAGACACAGATGTATAGAACAGACTTTTGGACTCTGTGGGAGAAGGCGAGGGTGGGATGTTTCAAGAGAACAGCATCGAAACATGTATATTATCTAGGGGGAAACAGATCACCAGCCCAGGTTGGATGTATGAGACAAGTGCTCGGACCTGGTGCACTGGGACGACCCAGAGGGATCGGGTAGAGAGGGAGGTGGGAGGGGGGAGCGGGATGGGGAACACATGTAAATCCATGGCTGATTCATGTCAATGTATGACAAAACCCACTACAATATTGTAAAGTAATTAGCCTCCAGCTAATAAAAAAAATAAATTAATTAAAAATAAAATAAAATGTAACCAGAGTGAAATCATTCAACTACAAAATAACTTCCAACATTAAGCCTACAAACAAGTTACAGAGAACTTCTGTGCAGTTCATAGGTGTCCCTTCGGTGAGTCCTTGGGTTTTCTTTTCCTTTTGTTAATTGTGTTTTGAGCATATAAGATTGTGACTGTGCTTGTGTGTGTCCATCAGAGTAAGAACGTGTTTGTGAGTGTATGTCTGGGTTTTCTTTTTGACTTTTATGTTAGAGATTTTGGCTGAAGAGATGGTTAATCCAAAAATACAAGAGGCACCAATTAAAATGCCCATTCAAAAGTCTACTTTCTCTTTTTAAAGTGCAAGACAAATGGGTGAGTTTCAAAGGTTGAAAGCATTTCAATAATAACCAAGCTACTCCATCCAAACATAGTTGAAAACTATGGTAGTCTCCCAATCAGCCCAGCAAAAGTTAAGTGGGATCTTAGATGTCTATTACGTCTGGCAATAACAAAACACCCACCTTCTAATATGGCAGTACCAGAGAAGGCTTAGTAGATGCCTGGGGTTTCAACCAAGTCCTTCCTGTAAGAGGATACTACCTTCCTTCATAGCCAGGAATGTACTGTGAAGAATTAATGGGGAGCCTGGAGGCTGCACACTCACCAATAATGAAGAACACTCTTAGGAATCAGATGACACTAAGGATGAAGTCTGGAATTCTGTTCCCACATGGTGGGAGTTGCCTTCCCCCTTCCCAAGTGTATCAGACAGACAGTTAAAATAGAAGGAATAACATATAACATGGCCCACATTCTTACCTAATACCTTAAGTGTCCAAGCCCAACCACACTGCTAAGATGCTGACTATACAGGACTTCTGGGCTTCAACTCTGTGTGGCAACCATCAAATAAAAATTTTATGAATATTTGAGATGTATTGATAGTGCAAATCTATAAAGCCAAAAGTCTTGAGATCTGATTCAAAGAGGAAAACTGTGTACTCCCCGTCATCAGTTTTATGGGGCTTTCACATGCATTCACTCACTACCACAATCCTCAACCTTCATCTGAAGGCACAAGCTGTGACATTAAGAGGAGAGAAATGGTCTGTTCACAGAGAAGGAGAGTGGCAAAGTCAAAATGGATCCAGTCACCTACCAGCTTCCATGCTCAGTAATGTAACCCCTTGTAAGCATTCCTAAGGGTGACGAGGATGCACAAATCAAAGATGCTGCTCACTGGATTACAGAGTTTGACTGAGAAGCTATAAGTTTGTTTACCTCTCCCCCCATTTCTAAGATCACATACCATGCATGTTAATACATAAGAAGACGGGCAGCTCTAGCAGACATTCAGAGACAGTGCCTGCTTCTGTCTAAGACCAAGGTTGTTGGTCCAAGGGGCATGTGGGCTAAGGTTACCATTTCAGGATACCACATGACTCCGCAGGAGTTCTTCTCTGGAAAGCTCATGAAAGGCATTGTGAGAAGTACATTTTGAGGGAGGAAAAGAAGGAAACTGACCAGAGCTGTGTTCTTAATAATTGTCCTTAATCTCAGTTATTATCCCAGGTACAATGCCAGAGTTAACATGCTATCTGAACCATCTCCCAAGCACTGCCAATACCAATTTTTTGATGTTGTTCAGTCACTCAGTCTTGTCTGACTCTCTGCGACTCCATGTACAGCAAGAACCCCGGGCTCACTGCCCTTCAAATAGCCCACAGTTTTCTCAAACCCATGACCTTTGAGTCAGTGATGCTTTGCAGCCATCTCCTCCTGCCCTCACTCTTTCCCAACATCAGTTTCTTTCCAGTGATTTTGTTCTTGGCCCCAGGTGGCCAATATACTGGCTCTTCAAGTTCAGCATCAGTCCTTCCATGAATAGTCAAAGTTGATTTCATTCATGCTTTACTAGTTGAATTCCATGCTCACCACAGAACTCTTACACATCTTCTCCAGCCCCACTGTGGTAAAGCATCAGTATTTTCACACTCAGTTCTTGTGGTCCTGCTCTCTCCTCCATATGTTACACCTGAAAATTAACTTTGATTGTTCAGATCTTTTTTCAGTAATCTCTCCACCTTTTAATATGGTATCTAGTTTGGTCATAGCTTTTCGTCCAAGGGGCAAGTGACTTTTAGTTTCATGGCTGCAGTCACTTTCAGCAGTATTATCGGAGGTCAAGAAAGTAAAACCTGTCACTTATTCATTTGTATCCCATTGATATATCTCAAAATGGTTGGACCAAATTCCATGATCTTATTTTTTTTTGTGTCTGTTTGTTTTCATACTGATTTTTAATCCAACTTTTCTGCTCTCCCCTTTCACCTTCATCAGAAGGCTCTTTAGTTCCTAGTGTTTTTCAGCCATTTGTGTGGTGTCATCTTATAATTAAGGTTATTCATATTTCTCACACAGTAATTTTATTTCCAGCTTCAGATTCTTTCAGCAAGTTACTTTCCATGATATATTCTGCACAGAAGTCAAATAAGCTGGATGACAGTATATAGCCTTGATGTATTTCCTTCCAATTTTGAACCAGTGCATTGTTCCTTGTCCAATTCCAACTGTTGTGTCTTGACCTATATGCACGTTTCCCAGGAAACAGGTATGGTGGTCTGGTATTCTTATCTCTTTAAGAATTTCCACAATTTGTTGTGATCTGCACAGTCTAAGGGCTTCCCTGGTGGCTCAGATGGTAAAGCATCTGCCTGCAATGCGGGAGACCCAGATTCCCAGGGTATGGAAGATCCCCTGGAGAAAGAAATGGCAGGCTACAGTCCATGGGGTCACAAAGAGTCAGACATGAATGAATGACCTCACTTTCACACACAGGCTAAGCTGTTAGCAGAGACAATAAAGCAGATGTAGATGACTTTATGGAATCCCCTTGCTTTTTCTGTGATCCAAACACCAATTAAGGTTTACCTATTAAAACTAAATGACTAAATACACATTCCTTTTTTTTTGTATTATTTTTCTTTCTCTCTTTTTCAAGCTATCATCTACCAATTGTTACATTCCTGGGCACTTGCCATCTTCTTATACAAGAATTAAATTATGTCCATGCCAGTCTCTGACCTTTGACACCCACTTAAACATTTAAGTTTCCAGAGCAGAAATAAGGAATCTGTGCTCTGGGGAAATGTCAGGACCGTTTGACAAATAGCTAGATTTTTTTCAGGAATTGACTTTTGAGCACAATTCCTGTATCATCTCTTATCTGGAAAAGAAATACGTTTCTTCAAGCTGATGAAAATTCCTCATTAGCAGAAATTTCAGGAAAAATAAATGTGCTTGTCTGCATGTTCAAAGTCAAAGATGTACCAGTTATGTGTGTATGTGTGTAACCTCCAATCAAACAGATTAATTCATGTCAACTAATGTTTGTTGTTTTACTGACTTGTGGAAAGGAGTTAAAGAGCTTGCCTAGAAAGAAAATCAGAAGTTCCAATTTTAGCCTCCAACTAATAAAAATAAATAAAAGAAAAGAAAACTGAGAGGACTTTGAGTGCAACTCTCTCCATGGAGGCATCACAAATAATACTTCTATAAAGGCAAAAGTTTCTTAGCAGAAGACCTTGCTCAACAGAGAGGACTACATGGTATCTAGACACATCTGGGAAGAACTGAGGGAAGATGGTAGAAGGAGGACGAGAGGAAAAGGATCAAACCTGTGTCTTGCGCTGGGAGATCAAGAAGCACGGAATAGTTTGAGGATTCAGGCAAGTCACTTCACTATACCTTAAATTGCTTTCTATTAAAAGGAAGCAAGGTGAAGAAGCTGATGAAATATAGTTTGTATAAAGTGAGAATCAAACAGAGAATGTGTGGGGTGGTCCTACATGCCCGAAACTGCAATGCAGGTCAACCAGTGTGCATAGGGCCTGGAAGATGAAACATGGTGTTAGAAAGCCAACCTGGGAGGGAACTGCTTATAACTATGTGGAGATGGAATGATGGAACTGGGACAACAATGTGTGTAGAAGGAATGCCTTTCGAGAAATCCCAAACTGACTAAGAAGCAGGACCTTAGGGCTCAGTCACACGGAGGAGGTGGTGACACCTTTGAATCCCCACTCTTCCCACATGCTAAGACCTACTATCAGGCAATAGAGAAAGACTAGCCAGACTACCATTCATGCTGCTGCCACCACAGGCTAGAAAATGATCTCATTAGGGCCATAACTTTTCTTCCCATGGCTGATGGCTCCTCTGCAAAACTGACACCACCAGGGCTCCTACAGTCCAAGAAGCTGTACCACTTCCTCCAGTGCTCAACAAGGCAGACCCAAGTGTTCCACAAGAGTCTTGGGGTAGGCTCCTCTGGTGACCATATGGAGAGGTTTTCATAAAACTACATCTGAGACCCAGGGTCAGGGAAACTGACGAAAATGATTGAAAACTTTCCCACCAGCTGAGCAAGCTGCAGATTAAATCCACACGATCAATTGTGCAGACTTTTTGTCTATGGGATACATAAAAGGACAATAGATTTCCAATGAATGAAAATGTCCAGGCTCTGGCAACTCTAAGAACAAACAGGAGTTATCCCAGATTAGAGTCTGACCTGTCCCTACTTCAGATCCAGAGTTCAGTTCTCCCCACATTTGGGAGACCTTTCTGGAGATTTGGAACTGTGCTGTGGCTCATGTTGAGACCAGAACACTGACAGCAGGGACCCTAGGTAACATTCATTATATTTATGATGTTTTGCTATGCTGTGTGGTCGATTCACTCTTTTTGTCAGTTGTAGGTTTTCTTATTATTCTTGCTTATTTGGTGTTCTAAGATTGTTTCAATCATATATTTATTTTTTGTATGTATATATTGTGTACTTGTTTTCCTGCTATCTGTGCCTTTTGTTGATGTTGTTTCTTGTCATTTTTGTTTTAATAGCTATATGTTTCTATATTAACTGTGATTTTCTGTTGTTCCATGGGAAAGCTCTTGCCATTTTTGTTAGATTTGCTTTCTTTATTCTTCAGGTGGCACTCTGCTCTGGTGTTGTTTCATGTCTTGCAAGTTATTTGCTTAGTTCTATTGTTGATTCTGTGTTCTTCCCTATTGTGATTATTGTTTCTGTTATTTTACTTGTTGTTTGATTTTAGTTTCTTACCATTATTCTGTTTCTTTTAATCATCTGTCTAATCTCTTCCTATGTGATCATGGTTTTCTGACCAGAAGTTGGGCCTGATCATCTAGAGTTTCAGCACTGTATCAAGGATCATAGACCACCAGAGAATTCCTGGCTCCAGTGAATATTAATTGGTGAGAGTCCTTATGAAGGCCTCCATCTAAAACTAAGGGCCAATTCCACCCAAAAGCCTATACTATCCAGAGCTGATGCCTCACACCACTCAAAAAGCAAGACAGAAACACAAGCCAAATCATCCTCAGATGGGCTGCCTAAAGTCAGACTAAACCTGTACATACCTGCAAAAGACACCACTGACATGGTCCTGCCATGAGAGAGAGAAGCCTCAGCTGTGGCCACAAGAATATAGTTGCCAAGCCCTATACCTCCAAGGACACACAACCACTGGACCACATTTGTCCACTCAGGGCACAGACCAGAAGCAAGAACTACAACCCTGTACCCTGGGAAGAAAAGACCATTAACATAGTGAGATAAACAAATGTGAAGACAGTAAAGTATGTTGCAGGCAAAGAAACAAGGTTAAAAAAAAACGCAAGACATAATTAGAGAGGAAATAGGAAGTGTCACTGAAAAAGAATTGAGAGTAATGATGGTAAAGATGATCAAACGTCTCAGAAAATAAATGGAGATCATGCAAGAAACATTTAAGAAGGGTGTGGAACAATGAAACAACAACAGCAAATGATTACCTGCACAATAACTGACATATGTGTACTGTAGGCTGATCCATGCTTTTGTACAGAAGAAGCCAGAACAACATTGGAAAATAATTATCTTCCAATTTAAAAATGCAGCATTAAAAGAAACACAAGCTTTAAATACCACAACAGACCTGACAAGTTAATTGATACTTAAGTAGATTTCATCCAAAACAGCAAAATGCAGTTTCTTCTCATGGGCAAATGAAATATGTCCAGGACAAATCACAAATTGGATCACAAATCAATCCTTGGTAAATTTAAGATAATCAAAATTGTATCAAGCATTTTTCTTACCATAATGTTATGCTTTACATGTCAGTTATGTGGGGAGCAAAACAAAAACAAACAAACAAAAAACAAAAATAACAAACAAAAACTAAAAACACCAATATATTGAGGCTCATGTATACACCTCTACATGGCCAAGAAATCAATGAAGAAATCGGAGAGAAAAAAAAAAAAAAATATATATATATATATATGTTTATATATTCATACAAACAAAAGACAAAATGTGATTTCATAAGACTTATGAAACAGGGAGAAACACTAAGAGTAAAGATTATAACAAAGGAATGTCTCAAATAATCAACCTAACCTTACAACTAAAGCAATTAGACAAACACAAAAAACATACAAAACCCAAAGTTAGTTTCGGGGGAAAAAAAATCATAGAGAATAGAACAGGAAAAAAAAAAGCATGAAAACAATAGCAAAGATCAATATTACTAAAAGGGGGCGATAGGAGAGCATAAAGAAAATACATAAATCATGAGCCAGACTCATCAACAAAAAAGGGAGAACACTCAAATCAATAAAGTTAGACATGAGAAAGGAGATGTTATAAGTGATGCCACAGAAATATCAAAGGATCATAAGAGACTACAACAAACATCTTTAAGCCAATAAATTGTAGAATCTGGAAGCCACAGACAAATTCTTGGAAACTCAACTAAGAGGAAAGAGAAAGTATGAACACAGCATTGCAAACACTAATATTGAAACTGTAATGAAAAATTTTCCCGTTAACAAAATCCAAGGTCAGGATGGCCTCAAAGGTAAGTTTTATGAACCATTAAGAGAAATGTTAACACACACACTTCTGAAAATCTTCCAAAATACTACAGTAGTAGGAAAACCTGCAAACTCATCATATGAGTACAGCATCACCCTGATATCAAAGTTAAAGATAACACAGAAAAGGAAAATTATAGACCAATATCTGTGCATGCAAGTGTGGAGATTGTGCAGCACAGGAGTGGCGTACGCACAGGGACAGCCAAAAGGGGTGACCCCACATCCAAGGTCAGGACCCAAGGTTACCCCAGCATCATTTTTTAGGATTTGAATTAGCTCAACTGGAATTCCATCGCCTCCCCTAGCTTTGCTCGTAGTGATGCTTCCTAAGGCCCACTTGACTTCACATTCCAGGATGTCTGTTTCTAGGTGATTGATCACACCATCATGATTATCTGGGTTGTGAAGATATTTTTGTACAGTTCTTTTTATTCTTGCCACTTCCTCTTAATACCTTCTACTTCTGTTAGGTCCATACCATTTCTGTCCTTTATTGAGCTATTGAGTCCATCTTTGCATGAAATGTTCCTTTGGTATCACTAATTTTCTTGAAGTGGTCTCTAGTATTTCCCATTCTATTGTTTTCCTCTATTTCTTTGCACTGAACACTGGGGAAGGCTTTCTTATGTCTCCTTGCTAGTCTTTGGAACTCTGCATTCAAATGGGGTATATCTTTACTTTTCTCTTTTGCTTTTTGCTTCTCTTCTTTTCACAGCAATTTGTAAGGCCTCCTCAGATAGCCCTTTTGCTTTTTTGCATTTATTTTTCTTGGGGATGTTCTTAATCACCGTCTCCTGTACAGCATCACAAACCTCCATCCATAGTTCATCAGGCACTGTGTCTATCAGATCTAATCCCTTGAATCTATTTCTCACTTCCACTGTATAATCGTAAGGGATTTGATTTAGGTCATACCTGAATGGTGTAGTGGTTTTCCCTACTTTCTTCAATGTAAGTCTGAATTTGGCAATAAAGAACTCATGATCTGAGCCACAGTCAGCTCCCAGTCTTGTTTTTGCTGACTGTATAGAGCTCCTCCATCTTTGGCCACAAAGAATACAATCTGTCTGATTTCGGTGTTGACCATCTATTGATGCCCATGTGTAGAGTCTTCTCTTGTGTTGTTGGAAGAGGGTGTTTGCTACAACCAGTGCGTTCTCTTGGCAAAACTCTATTAGCTTTTTCCCTGCTTCATTCTGTACTTCAAGGCCAAATATGCCTGTTACTACAGGTATTTCTTGACTGCATACTTTTGCATTCCAGTCCCCTATAATAAAAAGGACATCTTTTGGGGGGTGTTAGTTCTAGAAGGTCTTGTAGATCTTCACAGACCCTTTCAACTTCAGCTTCTTCAGCCTTGCTGGTTGGGGCATAGACTTGGATTACTGTGATATTGAGTGGTTTGTCTTGGAAATGAACAGAGATCATTCTGTCTTTTTTGAGATTGCATCCAAGTACAGCATTTTGGACTCTTTTGTTGACTAAGACTTCTACTCTAATTCTTCCAAGGGATTCTTGGCCATCTGAGTTAAATTTACCCATTCCAGTCCATTTTAGCTCACTGATTCCTAAAATATTGATGTTCACACGCACCTTTGCTATTTCCTTTTTACCAGTCAATGAGCAAAAGGTAAATAAGCTGGCAGGGATGTGTGGAGTGAGACGCCCATGGCCCTTTAAACCTGTGGTTCAGGCCTTCAGCTGTGAACTGCAGATCACACGGCAATGAAGGTGATTAAATACTATGGTGGGAGACCCCTGACTGACTTATATAAATCCTTTAAGCCAGCAATATTTCTTAGGATTAATGTGCTAATAGCAAAAGATTCACAAAAGATGCGACAGAGAAATAGCTTCTGGGACAAAACCTTTCCTCTTGGGACAAAGACAAGTAATCCTGTCAGCAAACCAGCTGCAGCGGTTACATGCACGGTCAGGTGAGGCCTGGCTAATGCATTTATCCACAGCCTTGTCCCAGCGCTCCTTATTCCAGGTCTGGCTGTAAACAGTTTCGGGGGATTAAGGGAGCCTAACAGGTTGAACGTTACTCAATGTGGAATGTCCTTAGCATTATTCTGAGTAGTCACTGAGAGGACCTCAACCTCTAACATGTTCAACACCAGCCTAAGAGTAAGGAGAAAGAGTTTAGGGTCAGTGGGCTTAGCAGAAGCTTTACTGAACACCCAGGGCAGCTTGCATTGTTCCTCAGAAGTCTGTTTCTCTCATAGTTGCTTGGACTCCTATACAGAAGCAACTCCCCCAACTGCACTCCTATGGGCCATGAAAACTTCACCGCAGGTATTAGACTAGCCCCATAGGGAAACTTGTGGCTCAGGCACAAGACAACTTATTAAAACCACTCCGCCTTGAAGCAAACACACCTACCCATTATGGAGATGTGATGCAAGAGTGCAGGCTAAGCAAGGACACGGAGGGAGGAGAGGAGAGAGAAGGTGAGTTACATGGAGAAAGTAACACAGAAATTGACAAGACCACATGTAAAATAGAGAGCCAACAGGAATTTGCTGTATGACTCAGGGAACTCAAACGGGGGCTCTGAGACAGACTGAAGGGTGGGATGAGGAGGGCGGCGGGAAGGAGGTCGGGAGGGAGGGGACACTGTTGTACCTATGGCTGATTTTTGTTGATATGACAGAAAACCACGAAATTCTGTAAAGCAATTATCCTTCAATTTAACAAGTTTTCAAAAAAAGCCAAAAACTACTGAAAAGAATGAGCTTTGGTGTTTATAGAAGAAAAAAAATGCAGCATAGTTGATTTGACCCAAAGGCATTTCCACAAGGCAGGACTTTAGAACACCCTTTCCTCCAAGGACAGGCTCCAGGATTCACCAGTTGATAAATCACTTACCACCTTACCACAGAAAGAATTGGGTGCAGTATTGTTGTTTAGTCAGTAAGTCGTGCCTGTCTCTTTCACAACTCCATGGACTGTAGCCCACGACACTCCTCTGTCCATGGAATTCTCCAGGAAAGAATATTGGAACGGGTGGCTATTTCCTTTTTCAGGGGATCTTCTCGACCTAGGGACTGAACCAAGTCTCCTGCATTTACAGTCAGATTCTTTACCATTGAGCCATCAGGAAAGCCCCAATGCAGTATATCATCTTGTTAAATTAGAAACCACAGCAGCCTCTTTAAATACAGATGTTTCATATGAACACACAGAAAGCAGGTAGCCCTAGTTTTGGTTCCCCCAGAATCACACCCTAAAATAAGAATTCTAGGGCAAGTAGTTTCCTTGGGAGATGTGCTTTACAGGGGAAGGATGGAGAGCTTCCATAGAGATAGGAAAGGAGCCAAGAAAAGGTACATTTCGAGAAAGATTAAGGGAGCTTAATCCTGCTGGAGAACTCTGCAAGCCTATGGAGAGTTGTCTGAGTTATCATGTTTGAGGATGAGGGAGCTGGGGTATTTATACTCCAGTTCCTATGGGTCATAAAGCATCAATTCTCTGACATTTTCAGTCTGCCCTGAGCACTGACAAAGTAGGTTTCAGGTACAAGGAAAAAACCTCCAAGCCACTGATGAGATGCTGGCAGTTTAATGTCTGGCTGGTATGTGCCATAGCCATGAGGCAGAGGGGACATGGGCAGGATCTGCCACACAGGTCTTCCTCAGAAAATCTCCCAAATATTAGGCCAGGAGACAGAGTTTTTAGGCAAACATGTTGTTTCCCCCAGAGTATATTTTTCTTTCTTTTCCTTCAAGCAGATCGCAATTTTCTGGAGCTCCATCACTAGGAAGAGGCAAAGGTACAAAAGAAGAAGCAGGTATTAGTTTGCTAGGGCTGTCAGAACAAAGTGTCACAGACTCGGTAGCATGCACAACAGAAAGCCATTTTATTTTGTAAAAAAATATTTTTTAAATTCTTTTTGGCTGTGCTGGGTCTTTGTTGCTGCACAGGCTTTTCTCTAGTTGTGGCGAGTGGGGTTACTCTCTAGTTGTGGTGCACAAGCTTCTCATTGTGGTGGCTTCTCTTGTTGCAGAGCACGGGTTCTAGGTCACACAGTCTACAACGGTTTCAGTTCCCAGGTTCTAGAGCAGAGGCTCAACAGTTGTGGTGCATGGGGTAGTTGCTTCGCAGCATGTGAGACCTTCTCTGATCAGGGATCAAACCTGTGTCTTCTGCATTAGCAGGCAGGTTCTGTGCTATTGCTGCTGTTGCTGCTGCTAAGTCACTTGAGCCGTGTCCGACTGTGTGCAGCCCCATAGAGGGCAGCCCACCAGGCTCCCCCCTTCCTGGGATTCTCCAGGCAAGAACACTGGAGTGTGTTGCCATTTCCTTCTCCAATGCACAAAAGTGAAAAGTGAAAGTGAAGTCGCTCAGTCGCATCCGACTCTTAGTGACCCCGTGGACTGCAGCCTACCAGGCTCCTCCGTCCATGGGATTTTCCAGGCAAGAGTACTGGAGTGGGTTGCCATTGCCTTCTCCGTCTGTACTACTGAGCTACCATGAAAGCCACAGAAATTCATTTTCTGACATCTCTGAAGGCTGGAAGTCCAAGATTAAGGTGTCAGCAGGTCAGGTTTCTGCTGAAGCCTCTCTCCTTGGCTTGTAGATGGTGGTCTTCAACCTTCCTCTTCTTATAAGAACCACAGTCGGAATGAATTAGGGTCCACTCACATGACCTCATTTAATTTTAATTACCTATCTTTAAAGTCCCTATCTTCAAACAGAAGCACATTCTGAAGTGCTGGGTTTAATGCCGCAACATGTGAAGTTGGAGGGGGGTACAAAATTCGGCCTATGACAGAGAGTTAATGAGCATATTCATCACTTAGATTTGTAAAATTTGTTAAGAAGGAAAGCAGTATTTTAACCAGGGTCAAGTAAGGGTCAAGTTAGGCAAACATTGAACAGGTGGAACTTTAACCACTGTCTTAATTTGGAAGAGACCTTTCATGAGTTCCTTGGGATCTCAGTTCAGGATGTGAGGATCACCTGCAATAAGATCAGCCTTGCCTTTCAGTAAATCTTAGCTCTATTGTATTAAATCCTGAAATGGAGAAATGATAAGGACCTAACAGAAGCAGAAGAGATTAAGAAGGCGTGGCAAGAATACACAGAAGACCTGTACAAAAAACGTATTAATGACCCAGATAATCACAATGGTGTGATCACTCACCTGGAGCCAGACATTGCCTGGAATTCGAAGTAAAGTGGGCCTTAGGAAGCACCACTACAAACAAAGCTAGTGGAGGTGATCGAATTCCAGCTGAGTTATTTCAATCTTAAAAGATGATGCTGTGAAAGTGTTGCAAAGCCAGCAAATTTGGAAAACTCAGCAGTAGCTACAGGACTGGAAAAGGTCAGTTTTCATTCCAATCCCAAAGAAGGGCAATGCCAAAGAATGTTCAAACTACTGCACAATTGTGCTCATTTCACATGCTAGCAAGGTAATGCTCAAAATGTTCAAAATCCTTCAAGCTAGGCTTCAATAGTATGTGAACTGAGAACTTCCAGATGTACAAGCTGGATTCAGAAAAGGCAGAAGAACCAGAGATCAAATGGCCAACATCTGTTGGATCATAGAAAAAGCAAGAAAATTCCAGGAAAACATTTACTTCTGCTTTGTTGACCATGTTATAAAGCCTTTGACTGTGTGGATCACAACAAACTGTGGAAAATTCTTAAAGAGATGGGAATACCAGGCCACCTTCCTTGCCTCCCGAGAAACCTGTATGCAGGTTAAGAAGCAACAGTTAGAATTGGACATGGAACAATGGACTGGTTCAAAATTGGGAAAGGAGTATATCAAGGCTGTATATTGTCACCCTACTTATTTAACTTATATGCAGAGTACATCATGTGAAATGCTGGGCTGGATGAAGCATGAGCTATAATCAAGGTTACCGGGAGAATTATCAATAACCTCAGATATGCAGATGATACCACCCTTATGGAAGAATTTGGGGCAAGGCCAAGTGAGGGAGGGAGTGAAATGAAAGGGAGAGGGCTGGTGGTCCAGGAACCCACCAAGCCACAGACTTCATGTGATGGACTGGTCCTCTTGGTCAGCAACCCCCTATCAGTGGACCACATGGAGACGGATGGAAGGACTCAGCTCTCTCTGACCCCCTGTATTCTGTGTCAGCAGAATTGGAAGCTGCTCAGGCACGTGAGGCTGAAGTCCAGCCCAGGACTGTGAGCTTGGAGGCTGCTGTGTCAGGCTCCTGGCCTTTGTGGCATTTGTGATTCAGTGTTTCTGCAGCCACATGAGGCCCTGGGAGCCCTGGGAGATGAAGTTCGGCTGTCTGTCCTTTGGACAGCCTTATTTGGGTATCATCTTAAACAGTGTCAAGACCCTGGATATGTGGTGGCGGCCCGTGGTATGTGGCCACTGGCACTGTACCCTGGCCGTCCACATCACACACTGGGACTGGGAGAACTCAGCCTGGTGGGAGATGCTGGAGCAGAGGCTGGGGATGCTATCCTCCCAGATGCAGGCCTTGCTGCAGGACTGGGACAAGTCCGGCTGCAGATTGATTGCAAGCAAGTAACACCCTGCCCCGCGCTGCCTGCACGGCCCCAATGCTGCCCTGGATCCCAGCAGGGTTGTGCTTGTTTGTTTTCTGTTGAACCAGTTTGTGGGGTGGGTGGGGCTGAGGTTTTTTCAGAGGAGCAGCGAGGATCCCTTGGCTGGGAGATGATGGCCCGATGTGCCTACCACCTCTCTGGGTCTCAGTCCCTGTTGGTGCTCTGAGGCAGAGGCAGGTCCAGGTTTGCACGTGGCACTTGTCTGTGTTTGTGTCCTCATATGTGTCTGTGTGCCTGGCAGAGACCATGAGAAGCGGTAAAGCATCCAGCCTGGATTCCATACCCGCACTGCCTGCAGCCAGGCCTAAGCAAGTCCCCTGACTCCCCAGGGGTGAGGCCCCACAGCAACACCTGTCTGCTGGTAAATTCCTCGGGGACCTGATGTCTGCTGGCCCCCGCTGGGGCCCTCCTGCTCTGTCCCTGTGGCCTGCAGTGGGCAGACTGAGAGCTGCCCGTGGCCTGGCGGGTTCATGGAACACCAGGCCTCTCCCTTTCATTTTGCTCCCTCCCTCGCTTGGCCTCGCCATGAGTTCCCTTTGCCGAGGTGAGCCTGTCTGAAATGCTCAGCCAGAGGACCCAGTTCACCTCGGGTTCCCTCCATGATACGGTCTTAGTCTCAAGCAGGTGCAACTTTGAATGACCTTGTTCTCATTCTGTGTCCTGTCTTTGCACACATCTCGTGGTCATCGGGGGCACTTTTCTGTGTCCCAAAAACCTAGATCCTGACCAGGCGGAGGAGCTGGAGAATCAAGCCCTGCTACCCGACCTGCAAGAGAAGTAACATGACTGCTCGCCAACCCCACTGGCTGTTGCAGCCCATCCCAGGGGGCGAGGGGGGAGGGGAGACACCTTCCAGGTGGACATCTCTGAGCACCTGATCCTCTTTGGGCAGGAGGCCTGTCCAGACTGGACTCTCGAGAGGAAAGTGACCAAGAGACCAGCACATGCTGATACCATGCAGTTACTGCCGCGCTCTGGACTTGCCCATCTGATTCTGTCTGAATCAGCCCCACGCTGTGGTGCCCACTTGGTGCGGGGCCAGGGGCAGGGACTCCCCTCACAGGATGCTTCTCTGGACTCAGCAAAAGACTCCGGGACTTTGACCTTTACGAAATGATGGCGTTGCCACTCGTTTTGGCCCTGCTGGGTCTGTGTGGTTGAGAGAAATCTATTGTTAGGAAACCGGTTAGTGTTTCTCCCTCTCTGTTCTGGTCCAATCTCCCTGATGTTGGAACAGTGTCCAGGGGGTGATGGGGTAAGGCTGGGGGCAGGGCCGTGCATTGGCAGGTAGAGAGGCCCGCAGGCCCAGAAACAGGCCACGGTTTATCCTTGCACATGACCCTTGTCCTATTGTAAAGTGTCCCTTGGCTGTCAAAGTGTGTGTGTTGGACACAGTGCCTGGCCGCCTCACGTCCAAAGACAGGCTCCTAAGTACAGCTGTGAGGGCAGAATGACAAGGGCTGGTGTTCACCTTGTCGAACCTTGTACTTGTCTGTGGCTTTGGGGTAATGTGTTTGCAAGGTGCTTGATGGTTGGAGTGACCCTGCTTTCCAGTCAGCCTCTTGGTAGGGGGGGCCTGGATCAGGAGCTGGGATGCTCAGCTGCTGATCAGAAACTTGTGGCATTATCGGGATACCCAGGAGGAGCCCCTTCTGCTGCAGGGTGCATGACTCATGGAAGGTGACACCCCCAAGGTCAGGAGCCCAGCTGGGCCATCTGCTGAGTGACAGGAAAGGCCCAGGGACCAGTCCACCCTGGGTTCACTGCAACGCTCAGCTCATGGGTCAGACCCTTGGATGGGCCTGTGAAATGCTGCTGTTTCAGATGAAAAGAGACCATGGGGACTGAACTGAAGCCTGTCTGGTGCATGGGCTTCCAGCCTCATCTGGCTCACCCTGTGCCATGTGTGAATACAATGGACAGATAGAAAGAACACAGACTCGCAGTTCTCCCTTGATTGTTTATTTACTCCAGTGGAGTTTTGCTTTACTTTATTAGAGCCAGAAATCAATCTTTGATTACAAGATAGTGCTCTTGAGTGTCCCTAGGGATCTGGCAGCTCAGGGATTCGGCTTGTTCTTGACCTGCTCACAGAGGGCGCACTTACAATCTGAGGACTCTCCCTGCTCCTCCTCTGACTCAGGGGCCTCATCTGGGGCCATGACTAAGAGGCCCGCCATCAGGATGGAGTAACAAGTGCTGTACAAAGTCATCAGCGATTCGTAGTCTGGGTTCACCGGGGGGCTCTCAGGCAGTTCCCCTGGGCTGTCCCTTCCAGCAGTAGCTGGGGGCACAGATGTGGCACTGTTGGATGGGCCTTCTCCACTGGGGCCACCCTGCTCACTGGGGAGATGGTTTCCCCCAGCCTGGCTGGCTACACTACCCATAGACCAAAGGTCAGAAAACACAAATGAGCACTGGCTGGGGGTTCTGCAAGCAGTGGGCATTCCCTTCTGGACTTTGTTGCCAGCCTCTTGGGTGAACTTGTTGTGGTGGAGTCGGGGAGAGTGTCTGGTCGCCATCACTTGCTTCTTTCTCTTTGGGGTCGCTGTTGTTCCAGTGGCAGGCTGAGAAGTTGTTCTGGGGTCGCCTTTCCTCTGTATGTTCTGCAGGAGGAGAGGCTTGTCTCTCTGAAAATTGGAGTTGCGATAGATCTGAAAGGAAATGAATCACTTTAGCCACGAGAGGGGAGAAGAGCCCTTCCTTGCCGCACTCTCCCCACAGCCATCGGGTCGTGCCTAGGTATGGAGACAAGGTCTCTTCATTCCTGGCAGGTTATGAGGCCCTGGAATGTCACTCCCTAGAGCTCCCCCGGGGCCATCCTTGCTTGAGGTGTTCCCGACCCTCCCTGACATCAAGTGGCCCCTCAGGATCTGGTGTCACCACCAAAGATCCTAAGGGGGGGTGGTGGCGGGACACGACAGACTCTGCGTTCTCCTCTTCCCTTAACCACTCTCTCCTGAGAACAACATTCTCCTGGGGAATGAAACCCATCAGCACTCAGCTCATCTAGTCTAGTCTCCCCAGAAGTGCATTCTACATTACCATCATCTTCTTTCTTCCTGCAGAGCGACCTGAAGGGCGGATTTTTCTGAACCCATACAGGTTCATTTCACGAATGAAGCTCTTTATGCTGTCTGTCTCGCAGATCTGATCCACGCCTCTGCGCTGGAGGACCTCCATCTGGAAGAGATCTGCCTCGATGACCACCGTGTCTCCCTTATCATTCCAGTGCACAGAGGTGAAGGTCGCATCCTCCACGATCCTCCAGAGCTTCCTGGGGAAGGACAGCCCAAAGCTGGCATTATTCTCATCCTCGTTGGCCATTTCTGGGTTTGGGCCCTGTGGGGGCAGATTGTCATGGAGGCCTGGATCTGGGCTCTCGGGTTGGTCACCCTGCTTCTCCAAAGCCTCCCCTGAATCCACATTTGGATCTGGGGAGGAATCACGGGGGTCCCCTGCTGAGGGCTCCCCATCAGTGGATGGGGCCAGCAGCGCTGCCTGTGCCTCATGGGAACTCTGATTAGCCATTGAACCAATCGAGCTCAGGAGCATTATCTACCCAAGCAGTGAATGCTCAGGGCAAACGGGCCTCAGACCAGGGTCGGGGTGCCCCATAAATACTCTCTGGAGATTCTAGAATCTGGGTCATGGGACAGGCAGCCAATTAGGGGGTCAGCTTCCTTATTGTTTCATGATGTCACAGAGGTGATGTGGAGAGGCAGCCCTGGCCCAGTGTGGGGGAGGGGGGAATGGGGATGGAGATGGGATCCCCAGCTTGTCTCTTGTCTGAAAGTACAGAAAAGTTTGTTTCAGGTTGCCTGCAAAGGCTCCCATCTGCTGCCAGGTGCCTTGTTTCAGGGATCCAGGCCCTGGATGGGTTGACAAACGTGCCCCTGGTTCCACTCCCTCCCTACCAATGGGTAGGCCTGTGGCTGGCTTCTGCTGAAGGGCCAGGTCCTGGCGAGTCCTAGGTCTCCTGCCACCAAGATAGATCCCAGGGGTCAGATGGGCCCCTGGTGACTGTCCCTCCCAGAAGATGGGATCCATAGTGGGCAGATTGGCCTTGCCTGAGTTGGTGGCCCCCCATCATTCCCCTTCTTCTGGCTTTATTGTCTTCAGCTAGCTGCTGCTGGTTGGTCAGTCCCGCTCAGTTGGCCCCAAAGTCAGAGTCCTGTTGTCCTGCCCCCACTACCCCCCAGGTCGAGCTCTCCCCAGCGTAAAGATGTGCTCGAGCACAGTGGAGCGACCTCATATTCCACTTGACTGTTCCCAAACACCTGAGACATAGATTCCCCAGGATGTCGTGTGGGAGGGCAAAGCCAGGTGCTCTGCTGAGCTTACAGCCTCCCACATTCTGCCCACCCCAGGCATCATCCCACTGCAGATCACAGGCTGGTGTCTTCAGTTTCCAATTTTTCTATAAACACCACTCTGATGGCCCTAGAGCGTTCACTTTGGGAACACCTGCGTGTGCTTTTCCCCTCTCCTGAGCCTCAGATTCAGCCTCCCTGGAGGCTGCTTTGAAAGCCCTGTTTCCTTTTGTCAGTGGGGTGCTTGGGCTTCTGCTACCTGCAGTCCTGGCTGCCCATGTCCAGCTTGAGTCTATTTGGATAACTAACCTTTGAAGTACTTGATTGGGGGCCCAAGGCACAGCCTGTTCTGTTGAAAACAAACACTTCACTGGTCCTCTTCGAGGCCAGCTCTGATCTTCCCCGCCCCTGCCCCTGTCCCCACCTCCACTGTGGACCTGTTCTCAGTTACCCAGACGGCAGGTCCATCGAATGATTTTGTTGGCTTATGGGTTAGGTGCTTTTCAAGGGCCTTCCTTAACACACAGTCACTCCCAGGGACATGTCTGACTTGTTGAGCTAGATGTGACCAAAGGAAGCCCCCATCTACCTGTATTTGAAAAAGGATGAGAGTCCACGTGTGGGAATGGATGAAACTCCACTGAGAATCATCGGTCTTCACTGCACATGAACAGTAGAGCAGTGGGTTTGGAGATGTGTGTTCTCTGGCATTTGTGGGCCACTGTTCTTGAAAATCACCATGTAGGAAACAGACTGCCACCTTGGAAAGGCAGACTTGGAGGACTCTAGGGCATTGTCTCCCACCTCTGCCAGTAGCAAGGTCATTTGCCTTGTGTGAGGGTCACGGCCTGGTGTCTGAAAGGGGAGATCTAAGAGGGTGTGGAAGAAGCTCTCCCAAGGGCCTTTCTGCCTAAGGACTGGCGGCCTGGATGAGCTCCAGGTTTCGACTTGGGCTTCTCTGTGGCCTTTCTGCTTCTAAGCAGGTTGGCAAATCTTTGCATCTGGTCGGTTCATCTGACTGGGACATGACTCTGGAGGCTGTAAACATCGGTAGGGGCCCCTGGTGGCTGCTCGGAAGGGGACGGAAGGTCATGGCATCTGTGGGCAGCCTGGCTAGGTGGTCTTTCTTGCTCCCTTTCATGCTTGGGGCCCCTCCTCATGCCATGGGCCCTGAGGGAGCTGCGTTTTCTGGTCCCCGTCCTCCAGGAAGCACCCGGGCCCCGGCAGTGGGTTTGTGTGTCACCAAGGGGGTCTTTGTCAGCCGTGGCTTGGGACACTTGTGCTGTGCACACACAAGCTCTCATGGCGTCCGAGACCTGCTTTTCTCACCCTCACTCTCCTGACCCTGTGCTTGGCGTCTGCACGCCGATGTCCCCAGACCAAAGGCCCTCCACCTGCTCCCCTCCCTTGCTGCAGCTGCAGAGACCTGGAGCCTTGGGGGTCCACCTGTGTTCCCTTCCCTTCTGTATCAGAGGAGACTCCTGTAGGGCCTTATCCCAGTGGGCACTGGAACCATACAGTCAGGCTCTCCCTCCCTCCTGCTCGGTGAGAAGCTGGTCAGCCTGGCGGGTTCCATTGCACAGGAGGCCCCATGGCAGCAGCAGGGACAGGGCGCTGCCCTCACGCAGGAGGTGTTTGGACTGGACAAGGATGCCGGCCCCCGGCAGAGTCAGTTCTCAGCAAGCCACAGAGCAGCCCCATGGTGCCTCTGATTCTCCTTGTCCCCTTCCTTCTGTGGGCCTGCTTTTTGTCACCTCAGAGGCATCGTGTAGCACTGAGAAGAGGAAGGCGTGAGAAGTTGGAAGGTCAGGCCGTGGCCTGGGGTGGGTGGGAAGGGCGGGGGCTCCAGAGAAATTGAGACCAGAGCTCTGAGCCCACCCTGGCCCTCACTAGCACACACGTGGTCTTGGGAAGATGCCCAAGCCCCGTGGCCTCAGGTCTCCATCTGGGATGCGAGCGGGTGTGAGGAGCCCTGTGTGTTGGGCTACAGGATGCGTGTGAGTGATGAGACAGAGCTCGCAGGGCCTGGTGACTGTTGGCCCTGTGAAGGCGGGGCAGGAATTTCTTACACTGTTTCCCCCAGACACTCCTCCACTCTCCACTGGATGGGGTTGGCTACTTTGTGGTCCAGGGTGGGTTAGAGAATATGCACCTCAATAGGATGTGGAATTCCTAATTAGCCAAACAGAGTGTTTCATAAATGAAACTAAGAAGTTTCTACTTAGACCATAGTGGACCATAGTGTTAGTCACTCAGTCATGTCTGATTCTGCAATTCCATTGACTGTAGCTTGCCAGGCTCCTCTGGCCATGGAATTCTCCAGGCAAGAATAGTGGAGTGGATTGCCACGCCCTTCTCCAGGGGATCTTCCTGACCCGGGGATTGAACCCAGGTCTCCCACAATGCCAGCAGATTCTTCATTGTATGGGCTACCCAGAAAGGCCCATTTCCAGTTAGAGGACCTGTGAAATTTGGGTGTGGAGGAGTGTTCCAGCAGGACCCAAGCCGCTCCAGGAAATAAAAGCAAGAACCACTCTTTGCATGTGTCCCAGCTGGTCTTCCATCACAACCCTTACTTTTCGTCTTTGCAGCACCAATAAATGTTGAGTCTTTGATTACAGTGCCCAATTACAATGAAGATAATTAAAAGCTAGTTAACACCTTGAGTTCTGGATCCCCAGGGCCAGGAAAGAGAGGGTCGGTCCATGGATTTCTGAGCATCACTTCAAGGGAGTGTGATGGGAGTTCTTCAGGATTCCTAGCAGATACTGGGTAGAAAACACCTATGCCATCTTTGTGGTCAGCAGCAAAGTGGCCAGAGCCAGGACCCCTTCCATGCTGCCTCAGAAAGAGATCTCTCTGGGGCTTATCCAAGACCCAAAAGGATACCTTACAGCAATGTCCCATTTCCCCTCACTCCCACGATGCACCTCATATGACTGTGGCTCCTAGACCATCACTCTAGGTGTGGGTGTGTCCTGCTTCTCCCAGTGTCCCCACTGCTAACACAGGGCCTTTCACAGACCAGAGGCTCCATAAAGGTCTTTGCAATAAATGAGCCAGCGAGGAGGGGACTGCTTTACTCAGATTAACTGCTACTTCCTTTGATAACCCAGGAAAATCCAAATAAACCGAGATCCCTTAGCTATACAAAATGACATACAACAAGTGTAAAAAGCAAGAATTCACTACTATCACTTTTTATTTTCTAATTCTTCCACCAACTATGTCACTGCTAAATAAATTCACATTTCTCAAAATTGTTCTAATTCTAATTCCATGTTATCTTGTGCAGGACCATGAAATAGAATGGAAGTGTTCCTAATTTCTTTTACAAAACAGGAAAACTCTTCATCTTGAACTGGTTAAGTACAAACACAGTGTGTTCAACATCATTGACATAGTTAGATACTGGAATGCATTGCTCTTCTCTAAAAATTAATAGCATTTGAAAAATTCCTAAAGAAAACAGAGATGAGTCTCCTTGTCATTGTAGAGAACAGGAACACAAAGATGCCACACACCAGGTTCCCCCAACGGGCCTGGACTCTTCACTGCTGAGAAGGCTGACTGCTCCCTCTTCAATCACAGAGGGAAGGATCAGCCTCCCTTCCTGTCCCCCAGGACAAGCTGCTGGATGTGGGCCTGGAAGGAGCCTGGCTGCTGCTCTGGCTCAGAGTCCCCTTTCCTCCTCCCTCGCAGCCTCTGCAGAGGGGGTGGAAGGAGCTGGGACCCCTTCAACTGACTCTGTCCAAATACTCCAGGACTTTAAACCTGCTGGTCTCCGCATAGGCCTGGGGACCCCACAGGAGCTCGTAGCGAGCAGGGTCACTGTCAGGCACCAGCTGATACACCAGGTACCCCTCCTGCACCCACACTTGGGTCAGCAGCTCCCTGGGCTCCCCATAGATGAAGTGTCCCTACCGGGACACACCCCCATCCTGCTGATTGCTGCCCAGATCTCCTCCTCAGGGACACGACATCCTCCACAGCAATTAGGCACAGGATCACCACCAGGAGGCCGGCCTTGGGCAACCCCTGCCCATCCCTCAGCATCTCATTGAGGGTGAGGCCCAGAGTGGGGACGAGGATATAGGTGGGCTCACTGGGGTCCACCTCCTTCACCTCCAAACCAAAGATCAGCTGCAGGTACTGTGAGGTTTGACCGAGGACCACCAGGAAATGGTCCTGGTAATCTTTGAGGGCACTATTCAGCATGTCTGCCTCTGCGATTGGCTCCTTGGCAAGACACCTGCTGAGCAGGAATTGCACCAGCTCATTCTTCTTCACCCGAAGTGCATCTCAGAGCCAGGATCTGGCATTTTCCTGGTCGCATTAGGTGCTTGGCACTTCATCTTGCCTGCTGAGGCCATGGATGGTCTTCAGATTGGCTCCCAAGAGTGGCAGCCATGGCAGTGGGAGAGGGGCAGACACCCAGAGGACTCTGGAGGAGACTGGCTGTTGCAGCAGCAGCCACCTCCTCCAGGGTGCCTCGGACCAGGAGAGAGGAGGAGAAGGAAGCTGCATCTCCTTCCTCCACCGCCTCCTCCTCCTCCTCCATGTCCTCCACCTCCACCTCCACCTCCTCCACCTCCTCCTCCTCCTCATCCCAAATGAACTGTGCCTCCATCAGACCATCATCCTTTCTTGGATCATGAAAGACTCTCTCAGGCTGGCGGAGCTCATGCATCCCAGGCATGATGACTGGGGTCAAACAGCAGGCAGAAGTGAGGCAGGGGGACAGATGGGGACCCCAGGTATGCAGGAAAGGGAGTTGTGAGCAGCCTCGGCTGAGAAACCCACCCTGGGCGGTCTGACTCAGGCCACTTACAGGTGTCCTCTTCAAGGGTGCTCTCAGGCCTCATAGAGGAGCTCCTCCTCAGCATCCTGACCCATGGCTATCTGAAGGAGGATGTGAGGTGTGCAGCCAAGAGTGCTTGAGGTTGCGGGGCTGACATGGTGGGGTGATTAGGGCCTTTTGAGGCCCCCTCTGTTCTGGGATGGGGAGTCCCTGGTGCACACACAGGGGAACCAACTCACCTTGACTCCTGGCACTGCCTGGACCTCCTCTGCTCTCTGACCTGGGGACTCGGGCCTCAGCCCTCCACCTTCGTGTCCTGGTTCCTGGAGCCCTGTGAGAGAAATGGAGGGGCACCTCAGGAGAAGACTGTGGCACAGACTTCCGCCTTCTGTTACAGTGGGAGGGGTGGACTCTGTGAGGTCCTCCCAGTTGTGGGGTGGGTGATGCCGTTGGGGTTCCCTTGTAGTACCCCCTTTCCCCTGGCACAGCCTGGACCCTCCCCTTTGGGGACCTGCAGGGTAACTAAAAACAAGACCTGACTCTGTACAGAAAGCACCTAGGGGCCCCACATGTGGCCACACCTATCCAGGGCCTCCCACGGGTTCTAGCCTGGGGAGATGCTCAGTCATCACCTCCTCCTCACGTCCCGCCTGGCCTCCTAACACTGACCACAGCGGTGGGGGTCTCTCAGTCCTGCCTCGGGGTCTCGGGAGTCCATCCTCTGCGGATCTGAAGCCTCCACCCTCCAACCTAACACTCACCTCATGGGGGCCCTAAGCCAGAGGTGAATAAACTGCTCACCCCACTCTGGGGCCTCCAAGAACCACCATAAGGGCCAGGATGGCCTCTCTGCCCTGGCATCTAAGAGCCTCAACCCTTCCTCAACATGGAGCCTGAACTCTCAGGCAGGTCCGGGGAGTCTTCCGTCTGCAATTTTGGGACTCCCCTCACCACCGACCCCACCCCACCCGCCCTCTCTCACAAGGTCCGCAGTCTCTCTGAGACCCGGATGTCAGGAAATGCTGCACGAGGTCGTCCTGCCCGGGGACTACCAGGGTGCCCTGTGTTCTGGGGTCTAGCCTCAGACCTCCCTCAGGGTCCTCACCTTGACTCCCACTCGGACCTGAGCTCCATCCTCTCACACCTGAGGCCCGGCTCCTCACACCAGGGCCCCGGTCTCTCTGAGACCCGGATGTCAGGAAATGCTGCACGAGGTCGTCCTGCCCGGGGACTACCAGGGTGCCCTGTGTTCTGGGGTCTAGCCTCAGACCTCCCTCAGGGTCCTCACCTTGACTCCCACTCGGACCTGAGCTCCATCCTCTCACATCTGAGGGCAGGCTCCTCACACCAGGGCCCCGGTCTCTCTGAGACCCGGATGTCAGGAAATGCTGCACGAGGTCGTCCTGCCCGGGGACTACCAGGGTGCCCTGTGTTCTGGGGTCTAGCCTCAGACCTCCCTCAGGGTCCTCACCTTGACTCCCACTCGGACCTGAGCTCCATCCTCTCACACCTGAGGCCCGGCTCCTCACACCAGGGCCCCGGTCTCTCTGAGACCCGGATGTCAGGAAATGCTGCACGAGGTCGTCCTGCCCGGGGACTACCAGGGTGCCCTGTGTTCTGGGGTCTAGCCTCAGACCTCCCTCAGGGTCCTCACCTTGACTCCCACTCGGACCTGAGCTCCGTCCTCTCACACCTGAGGCCCGGCTCCTCACACCAGGGCCCCGGTCTCTCTGAGACCCGGATGTCAGGAAATGCTGCACGAGGTCGCCCTGCCCGGGGACTACCAGGGTGCTCTGTGTTCTGGGGTCTAGCCTCAGACCTCCCTCAGGGTCCTCACCTTGACTCCCACTCGGACCTGAGCTCCATCCTCTCACACCTGAGGGCAGGCTCCTCACACCAGGGCCCCGGTCTCTCTGAGACCCGGATGTCAGGAAATGCTGCACGAGGTCGTCCTGCCCGGGGACTACCAGGGTGCCCTGTGTTCTGGGGTCTAGCCTCAGACCTCCCTCAGGGTCCTCACCTTGACTCCCACTCGGACCTGAGCTCCATCCTCTCACATCTGAGGGCAGGCTCCTCACACCAGGGCCCCGGTCTCTCTGAGACCCGGATGTCAGGAAATGCTGCACGAGGTCGTCCTGCCCGGGGACTACCAGGGTGCTCTGTGTTCTGGGGTCTAGCCTCAGACCTCCCTCAGGGTCCTCACCTTGACTCCCACTCGGACCTGAGCTCCATCCTCTCACACCTGAGGGCAGGCTCCTCACACCAGGGCCCCGGTCTCTCTGAGACCCGGATGTCAGGAAATGCTGCACGAGGTCGTCCTGCCCGGGGACTACCAGGGTGCCCTGTGTTCTGGGGTCTAGCCTCAGACCTCCCTCAGGGTCCTCACCTTGACTCCCACTCGGACCTGAGCTCCGTCCTCTCACACCTGAGGGCAGGCTCCTCACACCAGGGCCCCGGTCTCTCTGAGACCCGGATGTCAGGAAATGCTGCACGAGGTCGTCCTGCCCGGGGACTACCAGGGTGCTCTGTGTTCTGGGGTCTAGCCTCAGACCTCCCTCAGGGTCCTCACCTTGACTCCCACTCGGACCTGAGCTCCATCCTCTCACACCTGAGGGCAGGCTCCTCACACCAGGGCCCCGGTCTCTCTGAGACCCGGATGTCAGGAAATGCTGCACGAGGTCGTCCTGCCCGGGGACTACCAGGGTGCCCTGTGTTCTGGGGTCTAGCCTCAGACCTCCCTCAGGGTCCTCACCTTGACTCCCACTCGGACCTGAGCTCCGTCCTCTCACACCTGAGGGCAGGCTCCTCACACCAGGGCCCCGGTCTCTCTGAGACCCGGATGTCAGGAAATGCTGCACGAGGTCGTCCTGCCCGGGGACTACCAGGGTGCCCTGTGTTCTGGGGTCTAGCCTCAGACCTCCCTCAGGGTCCTCACCTTGACTCCCACTCGGACCTGAGCTCCATCCTCTCACATCTGAGGGCAGGCTCCTCACACCAGGGCCCCGGTCTCTCTGAGACCCGGATGTCAGGAAATGCTGCACGAGGTCGTCCTGCCCGGGGACTACCAGGGTGCTCTGTGTTCTGGGGTCTAGCCTCAGACCTCCCTCAGGGTCCTCACCTTGACTCCCACTCGGACCTGAGCTCCATCCTCTCACACCTGAGGGCAGGCTCCTCACACCAGGGCCCCGGTCTCTCTGAGACCCGGATGTCAGGAAATGCTGCACGAGGTCGTCCTGCCCGGGGACTACCAGGGTGCCCTGTGTTCTGGGGTCTAGCCTCAGACCTCCCTCAGGGTCCTCACCTTGACTCCCACTAGGACCTGGGCTCCGTCCTCTCCCCACCTGAGGCCCGGCTCCTCACACCAGGGCCCCAGTCTCTCTGAGACCCGGATGTCAGGGAGTCAGGACAGGCCTAGTGTGCTCTTCTCACCGCAGGGTCTCCCAGGGCAGACGACAGGGTGGGAACCTCTGATGTCCCATCAGTCTTCCCTAGGGGTCTCCTCAGGACATTCCCTTGTCTCCAGGCAGGACCTGGGATTCTCTCCTCTCCCCAAACCTGGCCCCGTCTCCCTCACAAGGCCCGCAGTCTCTCTGAGACCCAGATGTCAGAAAGTGAGGACTGGCCTAGGGCATTAATTCCACACCGAGACCTCCCTGGGCCGAAGGTAGGGGCAGTGGTCTATGGGGTCCCCTCAGATTGGGGTCCAGGGTCCCCTGAGTCCTCTATCAGTGTAGTCCCTTTGACTTCTCGGAGGACCTGCACCCTCCCTTCTGCCCACGTGAGATCCCACCCATTATCCCAGGTCCCCAGTCACTCTGAGACCCTGATGTGGAAGTCAGGACACCCTGTGAAGTGCTCATCCCGCCGCCAGGGAGGCCCAGGGCTGGCAGCAGAGCTGTGGAACTGTGGGGTCACCAGTGTTCTCCCTCTGGGTCCTCATCCTGAGCCTTGGCAGATCCTGGGATGCCAAAGTCCTCAGCAGAGACCAGACCCTCACAGAAGGGCCTCACTGCCTTGAGGCCCCAGGAGGAGGCTGTGGACATTACATCAGGGGACCAAGCCAAGGACTTCTTCGTGGCTTAGGATGCCATGGGCTGAGATGATGTCCTGGGAGTCACTCAGCCTTCCCTGTGCTCTTTGCCTTGAAACTCAGCTAGTCTGGGCACTGCCCTCTGCCCACCTGATTTTGCTTCCTTTAGAGACCCAGGCAGTCTCGAGCCAGGACACCCGAGAGGGGAACCGAGATTGAGGGGCTCATTCCCACAAGCATGTTGTGGTTTCCCAGGGCTAAAAGCAGCGACGACCTGTATGTTCTGGGGCCCCAGAGCCCCCCTCAGTGGTCTACCTTGACTCCTAGCACGGCTGGGCTCCTTCACTCTGCTGACCTGAACGCGAGCTCTGTGACCCAGGCCTTCACTCCTCCCCTCCCAGTGAGATCAGTGACGTCCCATCTGGACGCCAAACCCCATGGTCTCCCAGGGCTGTCAGGAGGGCCGCACATGCATCCCCCGGGGACCCTCAGACTCCTCTGGTCCTCAGCTCGAGTCTCTTCAGGATGTGGGCCCCTCCCTCTGTCCACAGGACACTAGTCCACAGACCAAGCCTCTGATTCCCTGAGTTCACTGAGGGTGCCAGGTGGGGGGCTTAGTCTGTCAGGCCAGCCCAAGGTCCTCAGGAATCCCAGTAGGTGTGAAGTTGCATTCCATGGGATCCTCTGTTCTGGGGTTACTGAACTCCCTTGTCCTCACTGGAGGGGCCTCCTTGACCATTTAGAGAAGGCTGAAGTCCCAACACAGATGCTTGATGGGGCGCTGCAGCATGGGCGCTCCCCATGACAGTGGGGGAGCACAGGGAACCACACATCTTCTCATGGGGGCCCCTCACCAACCACCAGATTTCAGAAACCTTTTGTAGAAAAGATGTTTTAGCTGAAGAGGGCGAATAGCAGCAGGTGAGTTAGGGGAACCATTGTTCTGATGATTAGATAACATTAGCTACTGGAGTGCCATGATTTTCACTGTTCAATCCTCATTCATAGAGAGGAATACATTTCACATGTCGGTGTGGTGTATGTCCGATATATATGTAAAAAGCCTACAGATTACATGTGCTTATATACTTATATATGGACATACCAGGTATATGGAGGGAGCATGTCCTGTATGCGGCAGTACCCAGATGGAGGTGTGTCCACGTGGCCCTGAAGGACACAGATACTCACCCCCCTGTGGATGCCATGAGAGTCCATCAGCCCCATGATCACGGTGCTTTAAAGACAGGCTCCCCCCTGCCTGACATCCAGTCTGCTCAGGGCAGTGAGCCTGCAGGAGAGGTTGGAATCACCAGAAGCTGCAAGAGAAGGGAGGAGAGGGGGCAATGGAATGAGAGAGCAGGGCTGTAGCCTGAACAGAACAGCCATCTTCAGTGGGCTGTGCCTCTGGCCCTCACATCCAGGAGCCTTCTACATGCTCACACCCCCCTTCCTACACCCTGCCCTCCTCCATGGCCCTCGTGTCCATTTCAGGAGGGATGGTGACCCGATGGGGCTGGGGAGGCCATGTGGGCAAAATCCTGTGTCAGTCTCTCATGGGCAGTGATGCCTGGCTTCCCTGTGTTTTCTCCATTATGTGACCTGAGGCATCAGGTGGGAGGACAGCTGGATTCCCCTTGACTGTCAGGGAGACAGGTCAGGCCCCTGGGGGGATGGGACTTTGCACCCACATGAAGCTCACTTTGAATAAGTATCCTGCTACTGATAACCCAATGAAATCATGGACACTCAAAGTCTGGATTTCTCCAGCTGTAAAATGGGCCTCATACAAGGTGAAAGCATTGGTGTGAGTTCCCATTTGATGTGACCTGTCTGTAAAAAGCTTGGTCAGTGGATATAGCTATCTGAGGGTCAGAGATGTACCTTCCCCAAAATTGTAAAGGTTCATAACCAGTACATATCTTCTGAACCTCATGTTCACTGATTGATGAAGTTTTTCTTTTCTCCCTGAAAATCTTTTATGGGGAATCACACGTAAATGCATATGGCATAACTTGTCTAGACTGAGCAAGGGTGATGGTCACAGTCCTGGCCCAGGGCAGGGCAAATGCTCTGGGCTGTGGAAACAGCCAGGGGGAGGAGCATAAAGACCTCCAGGTGGACTATCCTGATCCAAATCCCCTCCACAAGGCTCTGTGAAAGAGGGTCCTCCCGGGGGACCTACTGAAGGTCTGGGGAAAGTTTCTTCTTTGGACCTACCGCCTCCTCTCCCAAGTGCATGTTTCCTTGGGTGTGGAACCTCATTCCAAATCTCCCCTGCACAGCCTGGAACTGGAGGGTCTCCTCTCCACCTCATTCCTTCAAAACCAGTCTTTCAAGGTGTGCAACACTCTGAGTTTCATTTCCAATGAAACATTTCTGATCCTAAAGTGCTGTTTTAGCTACTATCTTCAATTTCATTTTCAGCTTTTCCTTCTGGAAAGTAGTCAGAATAGGAATTATGTCCAGAACACATGAACCTGCTCACATAATGTGCCCAAAGCTGCCTCCTGATGGTTCGGATAGGACTCTAAAATGCTTTAGTCTGGCTGTGCATTTCCCAGCTTGATCCCTAGTGATCAGTCAACCTGAGAAGTCACTTGATGATGTCACACACCCAGGCACACACACAGAATATCTATACACCTATTAGAATGGCCAAACTCTGTTCCTGGGACAACACCACACTCTGTTGAGTATTTGTACCATTGAGAACTCCCATTCATTGTTGGTGAGAATACAAAATGGCACAGGCATGTTGGAAGATAGCTTGGCAGTTTCTTATAAAACTAAACATGCTCTTACTGTATGACCCAGTAACCATATGGGTCTTCACCCAAAAGACTTGAGAACTTATGTACACATGAATGCTATTAGTGACTTTACTTATTATTGCCAAAACATAGATGTAAACCAGATGTCCTTGAGTCAGTGTAAAGATCAGTTCAGTTCAGTTCAGTTGCTCAGTCGTGTCCGACTCTTTGTGACCCCATGAATCGCAGCACACCAGGCCTCCCTGTCCATCACAAACTCCCGGAGTTTACTCAAACTCATGTCCATCGAGTCGGTGATGCCATCCAGCCATCTCATCCTCTGTTGTCCCCTTCTCCTCCTGCCCCCAATTCCTCCCAGATTCAGGGTCTTTTCCAATGAGTCAACTCTTCACATGAGGTGGCCAAAGTATTGGAGTTTCAGCTTCAGCATCAGTCCTTCCAATGAACACCCAGGACTGATCTCCTTTAGGATGGACTGGCTGGATCTCCTTGCAGTCCAAGGGACTCTCAAGAGTCTTCTCCAACACCACAGTTCAAAAGCATCAATTTTTCAGCGCTCAGCTTTCTTCACAGTCCAACTCTCACATCCATACATGACCACTGGAAAAAAACATAGCCTTGACTAGACGGACTTTTGTTGACAAAGTAATGTCTCTGCTTTTTAATATGCTATCTAGGTTGATCTAGTGTAAGGATAAACTTTGGCATATCTAGACTTTCATTTACAATTGTCCAAACTAATAGAATATACAATGCCAAGAGGGAATCCTAGTGCAAACTCTAATCTCTGGGTGATTATGACATATCAGTGTAAGTTCCTCAGTTATAATGAATGTATTGGTCTGGTGGGGGTCTTAGTAATAGATGATGCTATATCTGTTTGGAGCCAGGAAGTAAATGGAAAATCGCTGTACCATCTCTCGATTTTTGTGTCCTTGGAAAAGTGCTTTAAAAAACAAAAACAGTCTTGGTCTTCCCAGGTAGCTCAGTGGTAAAGAATCCACCTGCCAATGCAGGAGATATGGGTTTGATCCCTGATCCAGGAAGATCTCACATGCCATGGAGCTAAGCTGGTGTGCTGCAACTATTGCCCTAGAGCCCATGGGAAAATGGATTGGCTACCCACTCCAGTATTCTTGGACTTCCCTTGTGGCTCAGCCAATAAAGAATCTGCCTGCAATGCAGGAGACATGGGTTCGATCCCTGGTTTGGGAAGATCCCCTGGAGAAGGGAAAGGCTACCCAACTCCAGTATTCTGGCCTGGAGAATTCCATGGACTGTATAGCCCATGGGGTCGCAAAGAGTTGGACAAGACTGAGTGACTTTCACTAGAGCCCATGAGCCACAGCTACTGAAGCCCAAGTGCCTAGAGCCCGTGCAGGACAGCATCACTCATCCCTGGGGTGTGGTGGCCTCAGTCCCCCAACTACCCCGAAGGTCCAGAAGCCAAAGACAATGATGATGAAGTCCACGGGGTCCACCAGAAGCATAAGCACATACATGTTGGTGACGGTGCTGTAGTCAGGGTGGATGAGGTCATAGAAGAACTACCTGATGGGCACATAAAACGGCACGGTCTGATGGGACAGATGCCCAGTGTGGGGTGAGTGGAAATGCAGGACCCACCAGAGACCCCATCATTCCAGCCTCTGCTGCCCTCCCCACAGCTCTGGCCCCCCTCCCCCACCTCCGGCCTCAAGACACTCTGCTGGGGGCAGAGGCCCCTGCTCTGACACAGACTCTGCACAAGTTCATGACTTCTCCCCTGAAGCATAACAGAAATGAGGGGCTGGTTTGTCCCCTGATTTAGTTACTCTCCACCTGTGAGACTTGGATCCTGATACTGAGCTCTGTGTGCTTTCATCTTCACTTGTGTAAAAGTTTTAACAAGACCCGAGGGCCTGGGCTGTGGGGAGAGTGACAGGAACCCTGGTCCTGCTGGGCCCTGGTAGAATCCGAGTAGCCCCGCTCTTCCCCCTTCCACCCTCCTCCCTGGAGTCGGTCATCATCCTGGGCTCTGGAGCTCAGCTTCTTCCGTCCATGTGCCTCCATTCTGGCTGTCTGCCCAGCCTCTGCTCCTCTTCTTCATGGTTCACAATTCAAGATCGTGTCCAGGTGAGCATGGCCCTCGGTCTCAGAGCTCAGATTCAGCCTTGAGGCACCAGCCTGTTTTCACTCCCATCTGCTGCCAGTCTGCCTCCCTGAAACTTGGGAGGGGGGTCCTGTGACCTTGGATGGTGACCTTGGGCTACATGAAGGACAAACCACTTCTTGAGTGCACCTTGGCTTCCTTCTACAGGGTGAGCATATACCTGAGAACCTTCCGATTTGACCTCACTGCCTGTCTGGTTGGACTCATTTGTGTGCCTGGAATTACATACCATGAGCTAGTGTGCTTAGAAGTGCAATGGATATAAAAATGAATCATCCTATTGGAAAGTGATTTTTGAAAGCAATAACAGCAGAGCCTTCGCTAATCAAACTCCCCAAGATAGCTAATCCCTAATGATCTCATGTGACTTCTGCCAATAAGAGTGTGGGCTGAAAGGAGCCATTTTGTCTTCCTGTCATGGAGAGTAAGAGGGGCCCCTGACTCCCCGATTGCCAGATTATACGCGTCTGTCTTTTCATTATGTGCTCACTCCCGTTTCAGGTCTTTCTCAACCACTGTGCTGGATGTGGCATGTGTGTGCCTTAACTTAGGCTAAGCTTGTTCTGAAAAGGAACTAACAAAGATACTACTTGATAAAATGAATGCAAGATATGTTATATCAATACAAGGAGACACAGTTAAAGCAAGAGAAGGAAAGTGAGATTCTGACCACAGGCACATCAATACATGCAAAGCATGCTGTGTGACAATCTCTAACATGTAGAGTTGCGTGGCATATCACAAGTTCAGTTTATGTTTCACAGTGGCTGAGATGAGAAACCCTGAAGGTGCTCAGCAGGATGACAGGAGGTACAGATCCCAAGAAGTTTACCCTGCAGACCTGTCTTCCCAGAGCAATGCAGCCATGGCTTTCTCAGAAGTGGCCTCTCTGGAAGCACAGCCTGGCATCCCCAGGCCCATGGATTGGACAGTCTCTCACTAAACCAGTAGTTTCAGAGCAAAAAACCATGAGAAAAACAATGCTTCTAGAAGGGTGTGGGCCAAGGTCAGGCTGGAGAGGAGACCCCAAATTCTAGCTCCCCAATGATCTGCTTTCAACTCGGGCATGACTTGGTGAATCCAGTGATAAGAAACACACACCCTTCAGGCAATTCCACAAACGTCGGATACTCAGGGTGCCTTCATCCCAGGGTGGTCTTCGCAGGTGGTGCTAGTGGTAAAGAACCTGTCTGCCAATGCAGGAGATATAAGAGACGTGGGTTTGATCCCTGGTTCAGGAACGTCCCCTGGAGAAGGGATTGGCAACCTACTTCAGTATTCTTGCCTAGAGAATGCCATGGACAGAGAGGCCTGGAGGGGTACAGTACATGAGTTTGCAAAGAGTCAGACATGACTGAAGTGACTTAGCATGTATGCAAGGGCTAGTTTGTGCTGATTCAATTAGACACTTATACAAATATTAGCTATTAAATGAGGTCATTAGGACCAATGAGAACAGGAGGATCTTTATTCTGCAAGTATGGCTTTAGTTCATAATCTTCGGGAGCAAACTGCACAGACGCTATAGACAGTTTTCACTTTATTCTGCTCTCTTTCTTCTCAGCATTTTATTGCTCACTGGAAGTTCTCCTCAAGAAGAAATAAAAGCAAATGAAACAAACCCTTGCCAGCTCAGGGTGTAAACGTGGAGATGTTTGTAGAGACTGACGTTGAAACACCCCTCCAATGTCTATATCATCAGGGTTAATTACATCCAACTGTGTTTCAAGTGCTTGCTGTATTGTTTGACCCAATGTCCACTCACTGACCATGCACTGGCCCTGGCACCATGCTTGTGTCTGCCTCACACTTACTGTCTTGCTGGTCAATATCACAGGGCAGACACCAGACCTCAGAGAGCCTCCCCCACCACTCACCAGCTGGGGAAAGTGAAAGTGAAAGTGTTAGTCACTCAGTTGTGTCTGACTCTGCAACCCCACGGACTGTAGCCCTCCAGTCTCCTCTGTCCATGGGATTCTCCAGGCAAGAATATTGGAGTGGGTAGCCGTTTCCTTCTCTAGGCTATCTTCCCGAGCCAGGGATCAAACCTGTGTCTCGTGCATTGCAGGCAGATTCTTTACCATCTGAGCCACCATGGAAGCCCACTTTGGGCCAATTATTTGATCTCATAAAGGCTGTTCCTTATTCCTGTTGTACAGAATGATATTAGCTCCTATGTTGTGTGAGGTGTGAGATGTGAAAAGACAACTAGAGTTCTCAGCGCCAACAACTGCTGGTTATAATCATGTGCTCACCTAAGACGATCCCTCTAACTATTTATTCATGTGAAGTGGGGGTCAGGCAGGTCCACTGGAGGGAAGCCTACCGCCGTGTAGATGATGGCCACCATCCAGAAGTGCCTGCTGGGTTGGGGGATGGACAGCATGGCTCAGAGGAAGATGAGGATGGGCAGCACGAGGGTGATCATGGAGGTGGAGACCATGTGGTTGAGGGTGATGACAACCACACCATCATGGAGTGGGGCACCAGCGTGTTGTACAGCACATAGAACAGCAGTAGGAAGCGCGGCTGCCCCACGTAGAACTTCTCCAACTCCTCGAGCTCATCATCATGGAACATCCTGCCAGAATACTGGCCTCAGTTCCTCCTGGGCACTGATTCCATGTGTCTAGACCCTGCCCGCCCCTCCCTGCTGCCTGGGTTCCGCAGAGGTCCTGTGCTATCAACCTCCTATCATGTTACAGAGAAAGACATGAGTATGCATGTGGTTCTAAATGTCTGGGGAGACCTTTTCCAAGTGGTCTTTGCACCCAGCAGGCCAGTGAGCAGTAAGGGTCACTCTCAGCTCCATCGCTGTAGCCACAGCTCTTATTTGTTCAGCTCTTATTTGACAGCACTGGCTGTCAGCTCGTGG
>NW_027224278.1:1183418-1229615 GCF_023699985.2 Odocoileus virginianus
CTATTAAAAATAAATGGGAAAAAAAAATGAGAAAGCATAAGCCCAGAGTAATCTTTCCCAAACCAAACAAATTAAAGTCTCCAAAGGTAATATATGCTACTGCATAATAATATTATTTTAAAAACAGTGGTTGAATATATTCTAACTTTCATGTCAGTTGGGCACATAGCATGTGGACAGATTTATTCTGCATTGATCAAATGTGACTACATACAGGGTCCTTCTCTGTGGATCTTTGGATGAAATTATGAGAAAGTTTCCTACACTTCCTGACCCATATCTCCCTGTGAGGACGCCTACTGGCACCCTCAACCAAGGAGGAGACACGTTTGCTCCTTTGGAAATAGAAAGTGTGAAATACTTTGAAAATGGATGACAATGTTTATAGTTGGGTTTTTAAGAAACTCCTAACAGACAAAAAGCAAAGAGCAGTTAGTTGTATAGAATGCTGTCCTGGGAATGACCAGTTGTGTCCCACAAAGTATGCTGGTTATGCTTTCATTAGTCATGCACCTTCTTAAGACAAAAGTGAATGAAAACACACAGGTCACAATAACTCATCTGTGCAATGACATGGGAAAGGGTTGACACAGTCATGGACAAAGCATGCACAGGTGAGCACCTGGAGGCTAAGCTGGTGCTCTCGACTGACGAGGAGGACACATCCCTGCAGAGAATTTTATGGAGCCCATGCAGAGTGCGCTCACTCACTTTAGGCACAGTTTCTGGTCCATCTAAATCATCAAGGGTGGACTGCTTGAGACAGCATAATTCCTTCCATGTAGCAGCTAGCAGCGCAAGCAGTTACAGAGACACAGTGTTAAAACAGCACCGTAACATGAGTCACACACATCAGAGACCCAGATGCTGCCATGCAGCAGACCACACGCCACTCGAGCACCACGGACAGCAGCCACTGCAGCAGGGCTCCAGGACAGAGGGGAAGATGAGACAGGATAGCACTGGGCTGAGAACAGAACTGCTGATAAAGGATGAAGTGTTGCTCTCTGGCTGGGACAGAGAGCTAAATAATGGCAAGTCCTGACCTGCCTCTCACAGAGCAGAATTCATCTTTACAATTGTACAGCTGAGGTTTTCTTTTCAATGACAGGAAATATATCTTATTCAGAGCCCCCCCTTCCCCAATCCCGAGTTCTGTTCTTATGTAGAAATACCTGCTCAAGTAAACTTTATATAAAAATGTCATTTAAAAAACAGTTTCCTAAAGAAAAGAAGTAAGCTCAGGATTGACTGCAACAAACTGAATTTTCCACCCCATTTTCTGAGTGATATACAGTTGAGCCAAACTGGATGGCTTGAAGAAGAGATGCTTGTTTGATATGCAACTGGATATAAACCAGCATCAAAAAGAAAAGAAAAGAAACGGTACAAAGGCAACAACATAGGAAGTCCAGAAGTGGCAGGGCCATTTTGTTGGTAACTGTTCATTGAGCCTAATGAGTGTTTTTCTCTGTGATTACATTCCAGGTCTCAGCGGATGTCAGCAGGGCAAGATCCCACTGGCTGAATTCTCAGTGCCTGTCACTTGACGGTCAGGGAGGAAACCGAGGTAGATTCAGGGCTGAACTGCTACTGGGTTAGTAGCAGCCAACAGCTCAATTGGAGGTATGATTGCAGTTCACATGCAGAGTTTAACCCCAGAAAGGAACATCCCCTGAAGCTCTTGACATGGAGGTTCCTGGGGCACTGACCTACAGCCTGAGAGCAAGTAACCCAGCTGACTCTTCGTGATATGTACAGCTGATTTACTGGATGAACATCAGCCTCACGCGATTGCACCAGGGAACCTACTGCACGCCGGCCACACATTAGGTGCCTTTAGTCAGTGACTCTGGGGCAGAAATGGAAACCATTCAAGACGATGGAGTGACCTCTGGGGTCCCCTCTGGGGGTGGGGAATTTGAGGCTCTCCTGGAACTGTTAAAGGGCTTGCAGGTTCTCAGAGCCATAGCAGCTCCCACCCCCGAGTGCTCTGGGGGAAAACACCCTGACTGCATGTCACAGCCACATGGCCAAGACAGGGCCCAGCAATGGGATAGGGGACCAGGCAAGCAACCAAGCAGTCTCTAATAAGGATTTTAAAGAACAACCCTAACTCCTTTGGATGTCAGCTCATCCTGAACAGAAAGAAGAGATGATGGTGAGATGAACTAGAAACATAGTGGACATTGACTACCTGCTGGGTTTTAGATAAATCCCTTTCCTCTCTTCCGGGTCTCAGTCTCATCATTTGTGAGATGAGGGAACTGGATCTCTGAGCTTCTCTACTGTTTCATATTTTCAGAGGTGGACCCCACAGCCTTTGAGGAGTTTGCAGCAGAAAGAGACTGTGCACCCTGACCTGCCAGATTTTCTGTGCAGAATCAATGCTCTGATCCCAAAGTCCTCTTTACCTTGGTAATTCTTGGGTGATTTCTGCCACCATGCAGCCTGCCCTCAGACCTCACACTACTGGGTTATTTGCAGTGATTAGCTTGTCGTCCAAGCCAGGACAGTTTTAAAACTGAAAGGTAAGAGCAGGAGCTTTACAAAACCAGGTGACGAACCTAATTTATGTCCTCAGGTCACTTGGAGCCATCCCAGGGGCACACAGCACATTCTTCGAATAAAAACCACTCTGAATGTTTCTAGGAATGTTCCTTGGAAGGTCACCAATGTTTTCTGAAGAAACTTCAATTTATTTTTTGGGAAGGTAGAAAATATCTGATTTCATAAAACAGCCATTTTTTTACATCTGGATTTGAAGGAAATCGTGACTGTTCCAATAAGTCAAAGGGAACATAAGCACATTTGTTAGGTTCCTACCCTAATCCCCTCTACTGTCTGCTGAAGGGAAAAGTGGGTGAGATGGGGTGGGTGAGACAACTCCTTGCAGGCTGGGGCATTAAGGGGCCAGGCCACATGGAGCATGTGGGTCCCCACATCCCTGTTGGGGGTGATGCTACCTGCCCCAGGTCACAGGTGTGGTGACAGCAAGTGTCCACACTGGGGTCCCTCCCAGAAAAGACCACTGCCTCATCTGAAATCAGCGTGGCTCCCTATGGACTCTATTGGAGACACAATTGTTTGGAAAGTTTGAAAGTTTCCTAAACAAACAAAAAAAGAAATGGAAGTTCTCCTTGGCCTTTAAGAAGAGGGGTAAATATGTTCACTCACTTACTAAGGGCATAAATGACCTATATTGTGTCTCCCTTTTCTTTATATTACAAATAATGAGTAAAAGGACATTAAAAATCATTTTAAAGGTATTGGTTTTCTATTAGTAAATTTACTGATGGATTGACCATTTGAAAAGTTGGAATATTTTGACAGTCTTTGCTAAAAGGCAATCAATGAATTGTAATATCTCTCACCTCACAGTTTTTGACTATGAGTGCAGATTTGTCATCTTGGATCAGATTTAAAGGCAGTTACTTGATTTTATTTTAGCCAGTCTTTGTTTTCTTTTTCTTATTCTCCCTCCTAAAGTTGTGGTTTACAATATTTAGTTACTTTCTTAACTGCCCATATGAAAGTTACTAATACAGGAGCCATGTATGTTTATTTTATGAACAACTGATTTTCAGTTCACTTTCTAATTTTCTGTTTGATTTATTTGGTTCAGAGTTTGGTTCTGGAGCCACTATTCTTAAGCCACGCTCATGGATATTATTCAGGAAGCCTGTGAAATGCCTGAAGTTCTATGGAAAACTGTGTAAGTATGTGTAGTTTTCCCCTTTGGGAACCAGTCTACAGCCTTATGAACTTTCATAAGAAGTTCATGTCCCTGTCAAATGGGGATGATAACAGTATATCTCAAGGGGTCTGTTAAGGAAGAAATGAGGAAACCCACACACAGTGTCAGTGCAGCCCCGGGGAAGGGCCTGTGTAAAGCAGGGGTGTGACCACACAACTCGGAAGGTGGGGCCCACAGAACCACTTCTCAAATTTTTACAATTCTGAATCATAAAGTAAAATTTCTGAAAGGAGAAGATGGAGGAGAGCAACAGGTGGCAGAAGACTCTAGAACAGAAGATACTTTGTGGAACAGCATTTTAAAGGCATTGAAGATGCAGTTCTTGATACAATTACTCATTTTTTTTTTTTATTTTTATTAGTTGGAGGCTAATTACTTTACATCATTACAGTAGTTTTTGTTATACATTGAAATGAATTAGCCATGGATTTACATGTATTCCCCATCCCAGTCCCCCCTCCCACCTCCCGCTCCACCCGATCCCTCTGGGTCTTCCCAGTGCACTAGGCCCGAGCACTTGTCTCATGTACCCAACCTGGGCTGGTGATCTGTTTCACCCTAGATAATATACATGTTTCAATGCTGTTCTCTTGAAACATCCCACCCTCGCCTTTTCCCAGAGTCCACAAGTCTGTTCTATACATCTGAGTCTCTTTTTCTGTTTTGCATATAGGGTTATCGTTACCATCTTTCTAAAGTCCATATATATGTGTTAGTATACTGTAATGGTCTTTATCTTTCTGGCTTACTTCGCTCTGTATAATGGGCTCCAGTTTCATCCATCTCATTAGAATACTCATTTTGTGTCAGGAGGCTCGTCTGAATTGACTCCAGCTTGGAAATCCCAGTTCAGGACCCGTGGGTCATATGGGTCTTTCTAATCATCTATTACTGAGTTTTGCTTCTCTCTGCCTGCACCAGGGGCAGCAATGCTCTGCTGGGCCATGCCCACGGAGACAACCCAGAGTGGCTGGGCACCCCCAAGGTTCTGATTAGCCTGCACCTCTCCCATCATCTCTCACCTCTGTCTTCCCTGCGGAAAGCAGCACTACTGTGGAATATGTGACGTACCTGGAGATGCTGTTGTGGGAATCCAAGCTGTCCATCCTGTGGGTGGTCTGTGTGCCTGCAGCAGTGCCAGCACAGTCGCTGATGGTGTCCAGGGCCAGCTCTCTGGAGAGGTTCATGATGTGGTTCTGGCAGTACATGTGGATCCCCACTCAGGTTGGGACGTTGCCTGTGGAGAGGAGACAGTCACAGTCCTGTGCAGACACCAGCACTTCTCAGTATGGACAATGCTCTGCCATCACACACACCTGGAGCAGGATGAAAAGCCAAGCTGGTCAAGCTGAGGACTGACGTCAACTCACTGAATTAATGGTGCCAGATGCTACTGGGTCATGCGGAACAGTAAACCCCTCCGAGTTTAAGGCTGAAGATGGTGAAATGTGTATCGCTCTCTCAGTGTGTGCATCCCTGTCAGTGTGTGTGTGTCTCTCTCAGGTTGTGTGCGTGTGTGTCTCTCTTCCTCTCTCACATGTGACCCCGATGCCCCGGGACGTGCCTGCCTCCCAGCCCAGCCCCCCTGCCTTGTGCAGACCCCCGTAGTGGCAATGCAGAGGGTGAGGATGGACACGTTCTGCACCCAGCTCAACCAGTTCACGGCGACCTTGGTGCTGGTGGTCCACTTGACCATGGTGATGTAGTATTCCCTGCAACAGGAGACATGTGGTGAGGGCACCAGGGATGCCTGAACACTCAGCTGGCACGTGTCGGGTGTGGTGCTGAGAAGGGCACTCAGGAGAGAGCCCCCCGGGGTGGCTCAGCGGTACCCCAAGCGGGAACCAGCAGCGAGGAAGAGGTGCACCTCTCTCTGAGCTGCACCCCCCAGAGCTGTGTGCACCTGCACTGACACCCCCAGCCACGTCCCCCATCCCAGATTTTGTAAGTGGGGCGGGTAGTGCTGCCTGCTGCCTGGGCTTTCCTGCCACAGGGATACCCAGCTCCATGTGAGGGAATTGGCGAGGACATCTCCTGAGCCAGGAAGGGCTCTGGGGGGGGGGGGGCGGTGACACCTGTGCCCCCCTCCCCCCTTCGGCCCACCGGAGGGAGCCACGGGGCTCCAGTCCCCAAATCCCCAGGGCCATTCTCGCACTAATTAGGTAAACAGGTTCACGGCTCTGGGCTCTTTGTGGACTTGATCTGACATCACAGCTGTCACACACCTGCTTTTACCCAAACCTGAAAACCCCAGACTCTTCTGCCACTCTGTATTCAACCCCTGGGTACTGGGTCTTCCAGTATTTAATTCAATTACCCAGAGCCTCCCAAAACAGGATTTTTAGGGAAAAATGTACATTGACGAGTTAGAAGGACATGACAAAAAAGAAAAAAAAAATCCCAAACAAGCAACTTCACAAAAACACGTCCCGCTGCCCACCTGACTCTATCTGTAATAAGATCTCGTGTTCAGAATGATGACTTCACGTCTGACAAGATCCCTTATCACTAAGACACTGCATGTTTGTGGGACGATGTCAGGTAAGCTGAAAGGAGACCTGGTATATTCAGTAATTACTGTCAGCAGAAGGATCTAAACAACCCAGCACACTAAAACAGGCTTCAGCTAATCAGGGGATTAAATCACTGTGTCCCCCATTTCTCACTACCATTATTAACAGTTGTTGTTAATTCAACCAAAGTCGAGAGCACACGACAAACACAGCAGGGAGGCCTCTGAGCCAGGCCATCAGCTCCCATGGGGTGGGATGGTGGGGGCATGGGGAACAGCCCCTGGAACCTCTGACACAATCCCTGAAGATTTGCTGAGGACACAGTGGAGAGTCATTCAGCACATCCCAACTCATGCTTTTCCACATCTCGGTTTCTGTGATTTTCTGAAATATGGCTGCTCCTGTTCACACCATCCGCTCTGCAAGCCCTCAGGCTCCGGGAACCTGGGCCTGCATGTTTGTTTACAGGACCCACGTTCTCCCCTTGCTCTCTGGCGGCTCCAGCTCTGAAAGTCACATGTTCTTCTGGCAGCTTCTATGGCTGCCGCTTTGCTGTCGTTTCACTGCTGTGAGGCTGGGAGCTGTGTTTGTAGCGATGGGATTTGACAGTCGGCCTGGGTGTTTGCAGACAGGAGACGTGTACTTAGCTTTGCTCCTTAAAAAGCCAGTCCATGCTGCATACATAACACATTGAATTTCCAGTTACACCATAAACGAGCTCTGGTCCCTGCTGGACACTGTGGAGAGCTGGGCAGCTGAAGGGCCTGGTCTTTGGATCTGTTTGATGCAGGCTTTCCTGTAAAGGTGTGATGGAAGGTCACAGAGACAGGCTGCAGAGGTTTGCTATTTAGAAGTGCAACCAAAGAGGTGACAAGAGGAGACTGTAAAGAAAATGTAATTGAAAATGAGAGAAATTTGATCCAGATAAATGGGAGAAAATTTGGGAAGCTCCCCAAGAAGGCAGAGGAAGGGGTCCTGGTGGGAGAGAGATGGAAGACAGCAGATGGTCCTCACATCTGAGAATCTAAGTGCGTCTCACGGAGGAACTGCAGTGATGGGAAGAGATGCAATCACCGAAGACACCGAAAGATGCCTACACAGTACAGACATGAACTTGCAGATTAAAGGGTTTTCCGATTCCAGGGAAATTAACAAAATGCCTGAAAACATTCTCATAGAATCTTAGAAGTCTACAGGAAAAGAAATGCCACGACAATCCAGTAACAAGGAAATATGTTGTTGTTGTTCAGTCGCTCAGTCATGTCTGACTCTTTGTGACCCCATGGACTGCAGCACGCCAGGCTTCCCTGTCCCCAACACCCAGAGCTTACGTAAACTCATGTCCATTGAGTCGGTGATGCCATCCAACCATCTCACCCTCTGTCATCCCCTTCTCCTCCTGCTTTCAATCTTTCCCAGCATCAGGGCCTTTTCTAATGAGTCAGTTCCTCAAACCAGGTGGCCAGAGTATTGGAGCTCTAGCTTCAGCATCAGTCCTTCCAATGAATATTCAGGACTGATTTCCTTTAGGATGGACTGGTTGGATCTCCTTGCAATCCAAGGGACTCTCAAGAGTCTTCTCCAACACCACAGTTCAAAAGCATCAATTCTTCCGCTCTCAGCTTTCTTTATAGTCCAACTCTCACGTCCATACATGACTACTGGAAAAACCATTGCTTTGACTAGATGGACCTTTAGTAGGCAAAGTAATGTCTCTGCTTTTTAATCTACTAACTACAATGCTCATAGCTTTTCTTCCAAGGGGCAAGCATCTTTTAATTTCATGGTTGCAGTCACCATCTGCATTGACTGTATCTTTGACACATCTTTGACTGTGTGGATCACAACAAATTGTGCAAAATTCTTCAAAAGATGGGGACTACCAGACCATCTTACCTGCCTCCTGAGAAATCTGTATGCAGGTCTAAAAGCAACAGTTAGAATCGGACCCAGAACAACAGACTGGTTTCAAACCGGGAAAGGAGTATGCCAATATTGTCACCCTGCTTATTGAACTTATATGCAGAGTATTTCATGAGAAATGCTGGGCTGGATGAAGCACAAGCTGGAATCAAGATTGCCAGGAGAAATATCAATAACCTCAGATACGCAGATGACACCATCCTTATGGCAGAAAGTGAAGAGGAACTAAACAGCCTCTTGATGAAAGTGAAAGAGGAGAGTGAAAAAGCTGGCTTTGAAACTCAACATTCAATAAACGAAGACCATGGCATCTGGTCCCATCACTTCATGGTAAAGAGATGGGGAAACAATGGAAAATGTGACAGACTTTATTTTCTTGGGCTCCAAAATCACTGCATACGGTGACTGCAGCCATGGATGTGAGAGCTGAACCATAAAGAAGGCTGAGCAACAAATAATTGATGCTTGTGAACTGTGGTGTTGGTTCAGACTCTTAAGAGTCCCTTGGACTGCTAGGAGATCCAACCAGTCCATCCTAAAGGAAATCAGTCCTGAATAGTCATTGGAAGGACTGATGCTGAAGCTGAAACTCCAGTACTTTGGCCACCTTGATGTGAAGAGCTGACTCACTGGAAAAGACCCTGATGCTGGGAAAGATTGAAGGCAGGGGGAGAAGGGGATGAGATGGTGGGATGGCATCACCAACTCAATGGACATGAGTTAGAGCAGGCTCCAGGAGTTTGTGATGGACAGGGAGGCCTGGTGTGCTGCAGCCCATGAGGTCTCAAAGAGTCAGGCACAGCTGAGTGACTGAACTGAACTCTCACATCCATACATGACTACTGGAAAAATCATAGCTTTGACTAGATGGACCTTTGTCAGCAAAGGTGTTTTAAGTCTAATGGTATTTAATACCTCAATGAGCTTTTAATAACCAGTATCTTCTTGTTTAAAGAATGCCTTCTACTTGAATATACCCTTTATTAAAACCAATTCAAAATTAAAGACTTAAAATGAAAAGCCTCACATGTAAAAAGATGATCTCTGAAACCAATCCATTCACAGCCAGTCCTAAACTACTATCAATCTGATTATAAATTTGAATGCAAATATCAAAAGTAATTATTAAGTGGTAAAATAATATAAAATAATACAGATACATCTTCCCCACTGGGTCCTCTGGTCTATGTACCTCCCACAGCTGCCACCCTGGGAACCCTAAACCTGCTTCCTAGTCCTGGTAACTCTCTACGAGTTTACTGTTCCTGGGAGATTATGCTGTAAAAGCTGCACTTGTAAATCCATGCTTTGAACTGATTTGTGTTGATATGTTTTCCCATGCTATGTGCAGGGCATGTGTGTAAACTGTGCTTCCCTCTTGTTAATCTGCCTTGTTGTGAGGGTCCCAGCTGCAAGCCCAAGACGGGTAAAGGGTGGTCTGCTCTACGGCGTCCTATACTGAGACGGCAGAACGTCACCAAGGGCCAAGTATCAGTCAAGTTTTGCTTCCAGGACAACAAAGAAATCCGTAACTACAAGAATCCTACTGAAACAGGACTTTATCAGCTAATTTTAAACTTAATTTGCCCACTCAGCAAACGTTTACCCAGCTCGGACCATGTGCCAAGCCCAGCCCAGAACTGGAGCTTGAGCTTCACATGTGCATGCATGCTCAGTCACTTCAGTTGTGTCTGACTCTCTGCGACCCCATGGACTGTAGCCCACCAGGCTCCTCTGTCCATGGGATTCTCCAGGCAAGAATACTGGAGTGGGTTGGCCACACCCTCCTCCAGGGGATCTTCCTGACCCAGGGATCAAATCTGCATTTCCTGCATTGGCAGGTAGAGTCTTCACTTCTGAGCCACCGGGAAAACCCAGTTTAGGACATCATTTAGAGATAGAGGATTTATCTGAAACCTGTAAAGAGAACGTAAAGTCACTGAGTATCTTCCTGTGCAATGCCCAGCTTGCCTTGCGATGGCCTGGGTAGCCCTGCTGGGGTGGACATCTCACATGGATTTTTGTCCAGTGGGTTGGATAGCCCCAAGGTTATAGTCAGGGCCCTGGGGGATCTGTAACCCTCAAGCATGTCCTTATATTTCTTGTCAGGCTGTCCACACTCACCGAGCTTCTCAACTGTCCCTGGGACTGGTTCTAATGCCCCACTGATTAATTTTTGAGTTAAATAAAACCTCTGACACATGCTAATTTACCTTCTCTGACAATCATAAGCTGACCAGTTGAAGGGGAGATGTTGGACTGGCAGTAAATAATGGACCTGAAGTTCTGATGGCAGGGCTGAGTGCCAGTGGCCAGCAGGCAGGATTCACGGGCATGAGACGGGAGGACCAGCCTGTGCTGTGTGCACTGTCTAATCTTCATGGCACCCACAAGCATGAACCCTTAATTGTTAACATTCATCCCCTTCTTGCAGATGAGGAATTGGAATGAGGCAGGAGATGGGGAACTCGCCCCAGAGCAGAGAACTGGGATCTAGACCCAGGCAGCTGCTTGTGAATCTTCACTCAGAACCAGTGGTTCACAGTCTGGTTCTGGGGCATCTTCAGTGGTCATGCTGGCATCAAGTGGGGAGGGGCAGGGATGTGCCTGAAGCCTCTGTGATGCAGAATGCAGCCCCCACTGCAAAGTGTCCCCAGGCCCTGAATGCTGGGGGGAGAAAGCCTCAGATTTGGAGGGACAGAGACGGGGGGGCTCCTCGTCCAGGCCCCACTCTCAGCGCAGCCCCTCTCACGCCTGCAACCCTCCACTTGCTTGGAATGCTTCCTTCAAGGCCAATACCTCCTCTGCATAATAACCTCCATATTTCATTCATGCTAAATTCTCAGCCTAATGGACACAAATAAATGCTTGCTAAATGGCTGCTCACATTTACTGCATGATTTCTGACAGATCTGCGGCTCACTTTGAAGAATCCCGAGACTGTGACAGGGAAGGAGATGAGAAATTGTGACATGCACACACTGCGGGTTACTGGCACCGGGAAAGCATCGCCACGTTGAGCTCAGGAAACTGCAGAGCAGAGGACCCAAGGCCCGCATCCCGGCAGCCCTGACGGAGGCTAATTTTTCACTGTCCTTGAAGCTAATCAAGCCTGCAGAAATAGCATCACCAAATGGACTAAACGAGATTGTCAATGAACTCAAACAGATGGCTTAAACTTTCCAGGTGACTTCCAATATTAATTCAGAGAGACTGCTGGACCAGGCCCCAGGCCTGGGATGGTGCTGGAGGAAGACAGCAAAACGCATGGATCTTCAGGAGAGAAGATGAAGCAATGGTCACAGTGTTTCTTCTATCCCGGCAAGAACGCATGCATGCATGCTAAGTCGCTTCAGTCATGCTTGACTCTTGGCGACCCTATGAACTGTAGCCCGCCAGGCTCCTCTGTCCAGAGGCTTCTCCAGGCAAGAATACCGGAGTGGGTCCCGGCAAGAATAGCATCGCCCAAGTTGATTCCACTCTGGAACACACTGAGGGCCCGATCACCCAGGAGGAGCCATCCAAGAGTGAGGCTTTGGGACCTGCTGCACAAGTAGGGTGACCACTCTAGGGCCGGGAGGGACAGGCAGCGGGGAGCCTTGGGCTGGGTCTGTCCTCCTGAGGACCACTGATTTTACACACCTCTGGAGACAGAAGAGCTGAAAGAACCTCAGTGGGTCCTGCAGAGGCTCTGGGCAGATGGGTTCTACCAGGAACAGCAATGAAGCTGCCACAGGAGAAGCCCACATTGTTATGGACCAGCGGCTCCAAGTGCCTGTGTGTCCAGCCCTGAGCTGGGCCTGCAGAGGAGCCAGAGTGGCTGAGGCCACTGCACCTGCCCTTCTGGAAGCTTCCAGAAGCTGCTAGTAATGCAGAACTCCGTAAGTGAATAGGGAAGACCCAGGCTACCGTTACAGCAAAACGTGGGCTGGGTATTTGCTGAGCCTCCGGATGGATCATTCTCGGCTTAACTGGGCCCGTGCACAGGCTTGCAGAATCTGTGAATGAGTGAAAGCTGGGGCCAGCCCAGTCCCCTTCCCTTTTTGCGTCTCCCATCAATACTCTCAACAGAGTGAGGTTTAACGTTGCTATTAGTAAACTCTGGAAGTATAACCAGTCCCCAGGCCGCTTGGACTCTGGGACAAAATGAAACTGAAATCCAGACCCCTTCAGTTAGATTCTACTCAGCTTTCTTGATTGGAAAATAAAATCCACCTGAACCAGTCATTACTAACAACAGGACAGTTGCCTTTATCAATATGCTCCACCAACTACGTGGTTGTTATGCCAACTGGGAGATTTGGCTTCACTGGAACAGGACTTACCACTTGGTTCCTAGACCTGGAAAAGAACAGTTAATGCTCTAATGCAGCACTCCCCAACCTTTTTTGGCACCAGGGGCCAGTTTTGCGGCAGACAGTTTTTCCATGGATGGAGTTGGGGGACAGTTTTGGAATGATTCAAGTGCATTACATTTACTGAGTTCATTGAGTAGGAGGCAGAGCTCAGGTGGTCCTGTGAGTGATGGAGAGTGGCTGTAAACGTATACATAGGTTCTCTCGATCACCCGCCACTCACCTCCCACTGTGCAGCCTGGTTCCTAACAGGAACAGTACGGCTCTGTGGCCTGGGGGTTGGGGACTCCACACTCTAAAGTGATGTTCTGAAAATGGGGTGCTGTTACCAGTGGGTCCAATTACCTGGACTTTCTTGGAAAGGTGCATCTGTTCATCTGAGGTGTGCCCCCCTAAGTCTTCCATGTGCAGGCCAAGTGCCCCCACTGGACAAGTGTGGTTGACCATCCCCTCTGTCCCCCTGAAGCCCAGACTCTGGGGAGCAGGATCTGAGCCTGATATCAGGTAAGAAACTGTAGTGGCTTTGATGGGTGTTCCTTTCCCAGAATACCAAGTCCTAAAGCAGTCATGAAAACTTTACAAAATGTGCCTTTTCCTTGGACGTTTAAATTGGCACTCTGAGCCCATAGAAACCACATAAGCGGGCACTGATCTCATTGTTATTATCGTCCCATAATTGAAGGAAGAATGCAAACCTCATGCTTGGATCATCGGGTGGCACCATCTCCAGGTCATCTGTGGGTCTGTTCAGGCCAGTGATGTGCAGGGAGATGCTGGGATGTTCACAGCAGGCCTGGGAGGAAAGGGACAGGGGTATGGGGGCCGCCTCCCACCTGGACCGGCCTGGGTGCTAAGTCTGCCAGGAGACATGAGAGGCTCGGCGTAGGGAGGATGAAGCCCTTCAAGGGGAGTATCAGTAGAAGGCGAGGAGATGCCACTCTCCTCTGTCCCCTCCCTGGGCAAGCACTGGCCGGCAGGGCAGAAGACTGGGCTGCTGATGACACATCCCCACAGATGGGTCACCAGCTCGTGCCTCCAGTCTGGAAGTGGGCGTCTGAATTCTGTTGGTCAGAATATGCTGACTTTCTACTAAAACACGGTCCCCCCAGTCCTGAGCCATCCCGGGTGTCATAATTCCAATTACAGAGACCTGTCCCAGAGTTCACAGTAAAATCAGGGGGCTGCAGTTTTCTAGGTTTCAGGTCATCCCATCACTCCTAGGTTGGGGAAACTCTCGTGAAAGGGTTCACCAGGGAAACTGTTCTGTTTCTAGGCAATCTCTGGCTCCCAGCCTCCTGAGCCGTGAGAAAAAAAATGTCTGCTGTTTAAGCAGCACGGTGCTCTCTGGTGGTTGTTACAGAGCCCAAGCTTACTGATACACCTGGTGCTTCCTTCCTCTGGCCTGGGAACCTGGGACCCTTGCTTGGGTACCATTGCCCCTCGCTGCAAACTGCAGCCTGTGTGTCCTGTATCTCCAGACGGCAGGAGGCATCAGCTCCCAGAGCCCTCTGGTGGCTGGGGAGCCAGGGCTAGGACTGGTTGGCAGAGGCTGGACAGTCTTTCTGAGGCAGCCCCATGGGGACACAGGGACCCTGTCACCAGGCAGGGCAGGCAGGGCCGTGTTCAGTCTCCCAGACCCGGCCCCAGCCTCTCTCCATCTGAGTGGGTTGCAGGCCCTCCCCCCACACTGGCACGTTGCGGTTTGCTAACAAAGCCAGGTGTGGCCATCCAGGCCACCCCATCCTCACCCCCTGATGCCCACCTGCAACCATGTTGTTCTGCTGATTTTGTGCCAACACACTGGTCTGGGGAGCAATTAGAAAGAGTATGGGTCAGCACATGGCCAGGCACAGAACAGCCCAGAGCCAAGGGGCTGGGAGCAGACAGGGGGACCCTCTGACCTCCGAGAACTTGAAAAAGGAACTAGAGGACAGAGTGCCCCAGAGTGGGCAGTGTGAGTTTTTGTCACCATGGAATCACAAGGGAGGTGATGTATTTTGGTTACGATTGAAGCTTAGACAAATGACTAATGGTAGCTCCATCATTTAAAAGAAAATAAACCTGCCGACAAATTCAGGTCTGCAAAGATGGGAATTTAATGCAATGTAGTGGGACATCATTAATCCTGCCTCTGTTTACTGCCTTGCTCACAGCACAGAGGAGAGTCACAGCTCCACAAGGGGGTGGGGAGCCGGCTAGGTGGGAGAGCCGATGAATATATGCAGAGGCTGCCCAGCGCAGCTTCCCGCCTATCTTGGGGTAGTAGTAGGGCTCTGTGGTGGGGTAGACAGAGCCGATGTAGGTGGGCAGCTCCGTGATCTACACGCGCGAGTCATTGATGGTGGCATAGGCGAGCTGCATACCATCCGCAGACCACCAGTGGGCGATGTGGGTCTTCAGGATCTCCTCTAAGGAAACAGACAAAGCAGAGACTTATGAATGCACGAGAGAGGGCACCCAGGAGCCCCCGGGGGACATTTCCCTCCTTATAGCCTCTGAGGAGGCCTCCCCACACCCAGGCGCACCTTCATTCCAGACATGCCTGGTCTGACCACTGAACCCAAGCACAGCAAACCCAGTCAATCAAGGCCCGACCAAACAGAGGCAAACCATACAAAAACCACTCTTTTTTTTTCCCCCACAACTTTGAGCACAATGAGCCCAAGAAGTCCTTTCTGAGTTGACTTACTATTGTTGTGTTGTGAGTTATAACTTTAAGGGGATCAGAAAACCAAAACTAGAGATCAATTCATCTGAAGCAGGGAGCACTCAGCAGAACCACGTGAGGATGTAACTATCTGGAGCTTGAATCCCAGAATATCAACAGGCAGGAGACGTGGAGGGCTCAGGCCCACACACAGGGCCCTTGGCACACAGCCGTGTGGGGGGAGATGCTCAAAGGCCGGTGGGCCCCTCACTGTGATGGAAGGAGGTGATTGCATTCCATGCAGCAGAAACTCTGAAAAGCCTCCCCTTCAGGGAGACTGAGATGCAAACAGCAACAAGCCCAGCCTCCACCGGGCGCTCCCACAGCTCCTCCCTGTCAAGGAGTCTTGGTTAACCAGAGCTCTGACTGGGGATGAGTCCCGTAGGAGCTGACATCTATTCCGGACAGAACGATCCCACCTGGTCTTCTGAACAAGCCGAGAGAGGGCACTTCCCAGGTGCCACTCATCAGAGCACTGAGATCAGAGAACCACCTTGGGAATAAACAGCTCTGAGGTTGGGGTCCTCCTTGGACACTGTTTATGTGTTTTATTAATTAATTTCCCCGGATTTGTTTTTAAAATAATGGTCAGCACAGCTCTACATCCACGCAATGCAAGCCCCATTCACTGGTCATTATTCAGGGTAGAGCACAAACCAGCTCTGAGAGCGTGAAGTGACAGAAAGGCAATCGGCACACCTGAAATCACACACAGAAAAGAAAATGAGGGCATCAGACCCACGGGGGATGGCGAGAATCAGAATAAGGGCAAGGGAGATGGCACCAGAGGTGGGGTCACAGAGGAGCCAGACAGCAAGGCCAGGAGCTGGGCCAGCCTGGCAGACTGGCCCCGTGGGCAGGAGACCTGCCGACTGCAGGATGGAGACAGTGTGGAGTGGGGCGCTGGGGGGGTCAGGGCCACATCAGTCAGGGCCCTGCTACAGGGACAACAAAGGCATTCCTCAGCCAAGTTTAGGGGCCTTGCAGCTCTTTATCCCGGGGGGGCTGACCGATGGGCAGTCTGTCCCTCCATCATGGGCTCCACCGGCCTGGGGGCTCAGTGGGAGGAACCCCAATGTCCTGCCAGACCTGAAACAGCAGAGCTAGAAGTGACTCCCTTCATGAAGTGCTCGTCTCCCTCTAAAGAAAGCCTTCCTGTGCCTTCGCCCCCCACCCCAGGTGCTTCCCTCCTGGTCTCCAGCAGCCTGTGCAGACCCCGACCCCTGTGACCCAGGAGCAGCACCAGACAGCAGAGTCTTGTCCCCCAGGAAGCGCCCGGACATCTGACTCCCATCACCAGATGCACCCCAGGCCTGGGTCACAGTGGGTCCAAGAAAGATGCTGAAGGGGCCTCAGTCTTGGGTTCTGCCCCCATCCTGCCATCTACCGGGGGACCTTGAATGAGGCCCCAGCTGTCACCTGAGGGGCACAGCGGCTGCCTCTAACGCACCCTCCCTGCCAGCACTCTGTGACCTCATGGCACCCCAAGAAACAACTCAGAAGTGTTGCCCGAGCCAATTAAAAACCCAAAGGTCTGCTGAGGCAAAAAAAAAAAAAAAAGTAAGCCAGCCAGCTCTTCAGGGCTTGTAATTTTCCAGTGTCTTCAGCAGGCGGCAAAGTGACTTTCAGGTGCAGGTTTGAGAGGAGGTGATGCCAAGATGACTCTGCAGAACCACCTGGCTTGTCTGGCTGGCGTGTGGGGACAGTGAGGGATAGACTCCAGCAGATGGGTTGCTGGAGAAAACAGGCAGCACTTGCGGTGCAGTTTGTGGGAGATCCTGCTCCAAGGCCTCTAGGAGGGTCGGCGTGTCAGGCGGGGGAGGGGGAGTGGGGGGACTCACCAGGAGTGAGCGGAATGCATGGGGCAGGGGAAACGCAAGCAGCATCCACCTGAAATCAGGGGCACAAGCCTGACCACAGTGCTCACAGCGTGTTCCTTCAGGACCAGAAAATCCCAACGGAACAGCAGCAGGTGCAAGTGAGGGACCTAGACAGAAGCGTCACACAGGAGCATACAGACAGCACAGCCCTGCAGACACACAACTCGTCCACAGCTTCTCTGAGCCTGAGTAACCCCCTGAGAGGGAAGGGACAGAATCAGCAGCTGCGGGGTCTGCTCCCCACCACCTTCACCCCCAGATGGGTCCAGGGCTTGGTGAGGGGCACGGAGCATGGTAGGGCACACTGCTAGTTTCTCATCTGTCCATCATGCGTCCACCTTGTTTCTAGATCTTGCCTTCGGACACAACAGAAACACTGCTGCTGCGGTCTGGCCAGCACAGGGAAGGGGTCACACGTGCAGGGACAAGAGACAGATCAGGGGAGAAAGGAGCCCCCAGGCTCAGCTGAGAAGCACTATTTCTGTCCCGTCCACTAGCAGACATGGAGTCCATCACTGAGCTCAAAGCACAGCTCAGAGGGCATGGATGCAGAGGACCACAGGATTCAGAGGAGAGACGTGCTTGTCAGAAGGGAGCTCGGAAACCAGAGCACTCAGGAGTGATGAGGGTCTGGTGTCTGTTGGCAAATACTCAACATCCCACAGTGAGACAATTGCTAATGAAAAAGAAATGCCTCCATGCCAAAAGCAGACCATACACAAAGGGCGGCTTCAGTTGATTCTCTCCAAATGCTCTTAAATACATTGTTCCTGGATGTTTTTATTTTCCTGTGAGTTAGTTGCTCATTAAAGAGATAATTAAATATAAGGAACTATGGGGGAAAGGACCAGGCAGATGAAACCGTGACATTTCTCCGTTCATTACGAATGTCCCCATTCTGCAAACGTTTTCTTCAGGCTTCTAGCTTAATGATGCAGCTGGTTTAAATGCTGTGAACCAAATGTAATTTATGGGCAGAGTTTTGCAGGGGGGAGAAAACCCCTAGTTCATCAATTAAATTGCATGAGCCCTTACCTTGGAACAACAGGAGAAACTTGCCTTTTGAACAAGGACAGACAACTCATGAGAATGAGAAGGTACAGTTTTCCTTCACCTCCCCTAACCCATCCTGGGACCTTCTCGGAATCAAGCAAGAAGGATGCATCTTGGGACATTCACTTGAAGAAGAAGAAATTTCCATCCAGGCAGCTTCAGCTCACAGCAGGATCTGGGCCCACTTCCCTAGGTCTTGTCACTGCATCTTAAAGAAGCATATATTGTCACTCAGGTCACACATATATGGGCCTGTCCAAGAGGACAAAGTCCCTTTGGGGCTAAAGGCGATGAAGGCCAGTCCAGCCAAGATGAGGAATTCTCAAATTTTCCAGATTGTTTTCAGATGCAGAACAAGAAGAGGCCACCAAGGTCATTGCATAATTACTGCTGGGTCGAACTGTGGTGCTGGAAAAGATTCTTCAGAGTCCCTCGGACCAGTCAATCCTAAAGGAAATCAGTCCTGAATATTCATGGGAAGGACGGATGCTGAAGCTGAAGCTCCAACCCTATGGTCACCTGATGCAAAGAACTGACTTACTGGAAAAGACCCTGATGCTGAGAAAGACTGAGGGGAGGAGGTTGAAGGCAAATGGAGAAGTGGGTGACAAAGGGCAAGATGGTTGGATGGCGTCACTGACTCAATGAACATAAGCAAACTCCAGGAGATGGTGAAGGACAGAGAAGCCTGGAGTGCTGCAGTCCATGGGGTCAAAAAGAGTTGGACTTAATGACTGAACAGCCACAACAATCCCTTAGGGAGGTTCTCAGAGAAGCACGTGGGAACGGTGTGTACTTCTGTTACAGATGCCCGGGTCCCACTCCAGGCAGAATGGTCGGTGTTTAGTGGGGTGGGGGAAGGGCACAAACACCTTTTCTGCACAAGCTCTCAGGCTGGTTGATACGTGACATCTAATCAAATAGGCCCTGCAATCTGGAGATGCATGTCTATGGTCTGTGACAAAACATGTCGCCTGCCATGGCAATAAACAGAGGATGCTGCAGCTGTGAAGCCAGCAGCAGGACAGCTGGCCTGATGGTGCAGCCTGAGGGAATTCAGAATGGAGGAGGACAGGACGCTGGCCCTAGACAGTGACAATGCATATCTGGGAATGACTTCACTGAGCCCAGACTCCTGCATCATCTGCACAGAGAGACACACTACAATCATTAACTTGAGGGGTCCAGTCTTTGGGATGAGTGGCACTCTTCTGATGTTTGATCACATTATTTTCCAGAAAAAACTCCTACATATCCTGGCTCCTTCCTTCCCTCCTTGGAACAGTCCCTCAGAGCCACTGAGAGGCTATCTCCCAGGCTATCATCCTCAGTAAGGTCCCTGAATAAGACACAACTGGTGGTGCAGTGGTAAGGAACCTGCCTGTCAATGCAGGAGATAAGGGTTTGATCCCTAGTTTGGGAAGATCCCTTGGAGGAGGAAACCCACTTCAGTATTCTGGCCTGGGAAATCCCATGGACAGAGGAGCCTGGAGGGCTACAGTTCATGGTGTGGCAGAGAGTCAGACACAACTCGGGACTGAGCACCACCCAGGCATCTTTTAGGCTGTGCACTTTTTTTAGTTGACAGGTCCATCAGTACATAAGAAATAGGCTTCCAAATTATTTGGGGAGAGCATACCATCTTGAACAGAAGAATAGTAGGTTTCACTTACAGGTGTGTCATGGGTGAAACTGTGCCCCCTAAAAGTTATGGCATCCTGACCCCTGGTACCTGTCAAGGTGACCTTGTTCAGAAACAGGGTCACTGCAGATGTAAGTAAGATGTGCATTAAGATGGGGTTGCACTGGAGGAGGGTGGGGGCCCCAATCCGACATGACTGACACCTCCTATAGAGAAGTAAAGAGACGCAGAGACAGAGCAGAACGGCACCCTCTGGGGGTAAAGGCAGAGCCTGGTGTGATATGTCTACAAACTGAAGAGCCTCAACATGGTGGCCAAGTTTCCAGCCTTTGTACAGGTGACCAGAACAGCTGCTGGTGTTTGAGTGACTCCTGGGCCCTGAGCCACACTGGTCGCTCTGTCAACTGACCTAACCTCCAGCCATTTCCAAATGAGCTTTGAGGATGACTCGTTGGGGGTTGGGGCCCCATAGATTACCTGGCAACTCCTGCCACTGTCTACTTCCATCATTGATTCCCGGTATGGCTACCCCAAGAGGGCAGGTTGGGGAGCAATGGCATTCCCAGATCTGGATATGACCAGGAGTCAGTACAGACATGTGAAGTCTTCTGGCTATTTTCCAGAATTGCCTCTCAGTAGGATTCTGGGTCTCCATGGCAACCTTGATGCCACAGAGCCAGTGCCAAGATAGCCACCTAAAGAAGTTACCTGGGGAGTGTCTGTAGGTCTCAGCATCCCTGTAGTAGTCCAGTGCAGAAGCTGCAGCCATGGCGGTGCTGGCGGCATTGGAGGAGGCTGCTGTATCCAAGCCCACAGACCTGTGTCTGAGGACCTGTCCTGTCCTCACAGGTCAAACCCCAGAGGCGCCATGGAGTTCCCTGGCCTCAAGGCCCTGCGGACCTCTGGGCCACTGCCCCAGTTAATGGACCTTCCCTTGCTATCCTTGCCACCAGAATTGGGGGTCCTCTTTACCCCCGGGTCTCAGTGTGTGTGTTTGTCTCTCTCTGTATGTTTTTCTCATTGTGTTTGTGTCTCACTCTGTATGTGTGTGTCTTTCAATATGTATGTGTGTCTCTCTCAGTGTGTTTGTGTGACTCTGTCTCTCAGTGTGTGTGTGTTTCTCTCAGTGTGTGTGTCTCTGTGTGTGTGTGTTTCTCTCATTGTGTGTGTGTTTCTCTCATTGTGTGAGTGTTTCTCTCTCTCGGTGTCTCAGTCTCAGTATATGTCTTTGTGTGTGTGTGTCTGTGACCCTCAGTGTGTGTCTCTCTCTCAGTACGTATAATTCTCTCTCAGTGTGTGTGTCTCTATCTGTGTGTATGTTTCTCTCATTGTGAAAGGTTATTGCTTAATCACACAAAGACACTGGGGTTCTTGGCCTCAGAAGAGAAGAATTCAATCTGGGGCCAGAGACAAGGCTTGATTGCTCAGAGCTTTTGTGTAATAAAGTTTTATTAAAGTATAAAGGAGATAGAGAAAGCTTCTGACATAGACATCAGAAGGGGGTAGAAAGAGTACCCGCTTGCTAGTGTTAGCAATGGAGTTATATACTCTCCAATGAATCCAAAGAATGTCTGGAGGTTGTAAAGACCTCACCAGACCTACTCCCATAATTTACATTTTAAGATAACAGAATTAGCCAGAAGGTTTAATCCAGACACCATCCTCTGGCAGGATACATTACTGTTATATAATCCTAAGGAATGTAGAGGAAAGAAAAATAAACTTTGTCCTTTCTTCCTCCTTGAGCATTCCAGACCCCTCTCTTCTTGTGGACCCCTAGACTTCTTATCAACCTGCCTAGGAAATGACTCTCTCAATTGTGTTTGTGTCTCTCCCTGTATGTCTGTCTCTCTCAGTGTCTCTGTGCGTGTCTCTCAGTGTGTGTATGTTTCTCTCTGTGTGTATGTGTCTATCTCACTGTTTGTGTCTCTCTCATTGTATGTGTGTCTCTTTCTCAGTGTGTGTGTCTCTCCCACTGTGTGTGTTGGTTTCTCTGTATATGTGTGTCTATCATTTTCTGTGTGTCTCTTTCTCAGAGTGTGTGTGTCTCTCTCAGTGTGTCTGTGTGTCTCTCAGTCTTTGTGTATGTTTTTCTGTCTCAGTATGTGTGTATTTCTTTGTATGTATGTGTTTCCTTTCTCTCTCAGTATGTGTGTGTCTCTGTGTGTGTATCTGTGTGTGTATATATGCTTTCTACAAGAGACCCACCTCAAACAAAGGGACACATACAGTCTAAAAGTGAAGGGCTATAAAAAGTCATTTCAGACAAATGGAGACCAAAAAAAGCAGGAGTACAAATACTATATCAGATAAAATAGACTTTGAAGTAAAGGCCGTGAAAAGAGACAAAGAGGGACACTACATAATGAACAAAGGATCAATCCAAGAACATATAACAATTATGACTATATATGCACCCTCATAGGATCACAGCAACATGTAAGGCAAGTACTAACAACTATGAAAGGGGAAATTAACAGTAACACAACAATAGTGTGAGACTTTAATACCCGACTCACACCTATGGATAGATCAACCAAACAGAAATTTAGCAAGGAAACACAAACTTGAAATGATACAATGGACCAGTCAGACCTAATTGATATCTATAAGACCCACAAAAAATGAATTTCACCTTTTTCTCAAGTGCTCTTGTAACATTCTCCAGGATAGATCACATCCTGGGCCATAAATCTAGCCTTGGTAAATTAAAAAAAAATTAACATCATTTCAAGCATATTTTCTGATCACAATGCAGAAAGATTAGCTGTAAACTACAGGAAAAAAACTATTAAAAATACAAACATCTGGAGGCTAAACAATACACTTCAGAATAACCAACAAATCACAGAAGAAATCAAAATATGCATAGAAACAAAATGAAAATAAAAATATGACAACCCAAAACCTATGTGATTCAGTAAAAGCAGTGGTAAGGGGATGGGTCATAGCAATACAAGCTTACCTCAAGACAGAAGAGAAAAATCATACAAATAACCTAACTTTAGACCTAAAGCAACTAGAAAAAGAAATGAAGAACTCCACAGTTAGTAGAAGGAAAGAAATCATAAAAATTAGGGAAGAAATAAATGAAAAAGAAACAAAGGAGACTATAGCAAAAATCAACAAAACTAAAAGCTGGTTCTTTGAGAAGATAAAATAAAATTGTCAAACCATTGGTCAGACTCATCAAGAAAAAGAAGGAGAAGAATCGAATTAACAAAATTAGAAATGAAAAAAAGGCAAATCACAACAGACAACACAGAAATATAAAGGATCATAAGAGATTAGTATCAGCAACTATATGGCAATAAAATGGATAACTTGGAAGAAATGGACAAATTCTTAGAAAAGTATAATCTTCCAAAACTGAAATGTAAATAGAAAATCTTCACAAACCTATCAGAAGCATGGAAATCAAAACCGGAATCAAAAATCTTCCAACAAACAAAAGCCCAGGACCAGATGGCTTCACAGGTGAATTCTACCAAAAATTTAGAGAAGAGCTAACACTTATCCTACTCAAACTCTTCCAGAAAATTGCAGAGGAAGCTAAACTGCCAAGCTCAATCTATGAGGCCACCATCACCCTAATACCAAATCCAGACAAAGATGCCACAAAAAAAGAGAACAGGCCAATATCACTGATGAACATGGATGCAAAAATTCCCAACAAAATTCTAGCAAACAGAATCTGCACAACACACTGAAATAATCATACATCATGACCAAGTGGGCTTTATCCCAGGGATGCAAGGACTCTTCAATATTTGCAAATCAAAAAATGTGATACACTGCACTAACAAATTGAAAGATAAAAACCATATGATCATCTCAATAGATACAGAGAAAGCTTTTGACAAAATTCAACACCCATTTATGACAAAAACTCTCCAGAAATCAGGCACAGAAGGAACATACCTCAACATAATAAAAGCCATATATGATAAACCCACAGCAGACCTCATCCTCAGTGGTGACAAATTGAAAATATTTCCCCTAAAGTCAGGAACAAGACAAGGGTGCTCACTCTTACCACTACTATTCAACTTAGATTTGGAAGTTTTAGCCACACCAATCAGAGAAGAAAAAGAAATAAAGGAATCCAGGTTGGAAAAGAAGAGGTAAAACTCTCACTGTATGCAGATGACATGATCCTCTACATAGAAAACCCTAAAGACCCCACAAGAAAATTACTAGAGCTAATCACTGAATATAGTAAAGTTGTAGGATATAAAATTAACACATGGAAATCCCTTGCATTCCTATACACTAACAATGAGAAAACAGAGAAATTAAGGAAACAATTCCATTCACCATTGCAACAAAAAGAATAAAATACTTAGGAATAAATCTACCTAAAGAAACAAAAGACCTATATATAGAAAACTATAAAACACTGATGAAAGAAATCAAAGATGACACAAAATAGAGGAAGAAATATACCATGTTCTTGGATCAGAAGAATCAATATGTTTAAAATTACTATAATACCCAAAGCAATCTATAGATTCAGTACAATCCTTATCAAGTTACCAACGGTATATTTGAGAGAACTAGAACAAATAATTCCACAATTTTTATGGAAATACAAAAAACCTCGAATAGCCAAAGCAATCTTGAGAAAGAAGAATGGAACTGGAGGAATCAACCTGCCTGTCTTCAGGCTATACTACAAAGCTACAGTCATCAACACACCATGGACCTGGCATAAAGACAGAAATACAGATCAGTGGAACAAAATAGAAAGCCCAGAGATAAATCCACACACCTACGGACACCTTATCTTTGACATAGGAGGCAAGAATACACAATGGAGAAAAGACAATCTCTCTAACAAGTGGTGCTGGGAAAACTGGCCAACCACTTGTAAAAGAATGAAGCTAGAACACTTTTTAACACCATACACAAAAATAAACTCAAAATGGATTAAAGATCTAAATGTAAGACCAGAAACTATAAAACTCCTAGTGGAAAACATAGCCAAAACACTCTCTGACATAAATCATAGCAGCATCGTCTATGATCCATCCCCCAGAGCAATAGAAATTAAAGAAAAAATAAACAAATGGGACCTAATTAAACTGAAAAGCTTTTGCATAATGAAAGAAACTATAAGCAAGGTGAAAAGCCAGGTATCAGAATGGGAGAAAATAATAGCAAACAAAGCAACTGACAAAGAATTAATCTCAAAAATATATAAGCAGCTCATGCAGCTCAATACCAGAAAAATAAATGACCCAATCAAAAAATGGGCCAAAGAACTAAACAGACATTTCTCCAAAGAAGACATACAGATAGCTATCAAACACATGAAAAGATTCTCACCATCACTCATTATCAGAGAAATGCAAATCAAAACCAAAATTAGGTACCATCTCATGCCAGTCAGAACAGCTGCCATCCCAAAGTCTTCAGACATTAAATGCTGGAGAGGGTGTGCAGAAAAGGATACCCTTCTACACTGTTGGTAGGAATGCAAACTAGTACAGCCACTATGGAGAACAGTGTGGAGATTCCTTTAAAAACTGGAAACAGATGTGCCATACAACCCAGCAATCCCACTGCTGTGCATAAACATGGAGCAAACCAGAATTGTATGAGACACGTGTACCCCAATATTCATAGCAGCATTGTTTACAATAGCTAGGACAGGCAAGCAACCTGGATGTCTGTTGGCAGGTGAAAGGATAAGGAAGCTGTGGTTCATATACACAAGGGAATATTACTCAGCTATTAAAAAGAACACATGTGAATCAGTTCTAAAGAGGTGGATCAAAATGGAGCCTATTATACAGAGTGAAGTAAGTCAGAAAGAAAAACACCAATACAGTATGTTAACACATACATATGGAATTTTGAAAGATAGTAATGATGGCTCTATATGCGAGACAGCAAAAGAGACACAGAGATAAAGAACAGACTTTTGGACTCTGTGGGAGATGGTGAGGGTGGAATGATTTGAGAGAATAGCATTGAAACATATATATTACCATATGTGAAATAGATCACCAGTCCAGGTTTGATGCATGAGACAGGGCACCCAGGGCCAGTGCACTGGGATGACCCTGAGGGATGGGATGGGGAGGGAGGTGGGATGGGGATTCAGGATGGGGGATACATGTACACGCATGGCTGATTTATGTCAATGTTTGGCAAAAGCCACTACAATAATGTAAAGTAATTAGCCTCCAATTCAATAGATAAATTTTAAAAAAGAAAAGCAAAAAAAAAAAAAAAAAAAAACACCATGCCAATTTAGATGAAATTAAGAAATTCCTTGAATGACACAAATGCCCAAAACTTACTCAAAAAGAAAGTGAGGACCCTAAATATTCCTAAATCTATCAAAGATATGGAACAGAAAACTCCAGGCCCACGTGACTTAACTAGTGAATGCTATGAAATACATAAAGGAGAAATATCACCAAGCTCATACAAATTCTGTCAGAAAGGAGAGGAGGGGAAACACTTCTCAAATCATTTTATGAGGCCAGTCTTAAAAAATACCAAAACCAGATGAAGACATTGCAAGAAAAAAAAAACCACAGACCAATATTCTTCATTAAGTTAAGCACAAAAAATGAAATGTTAGCAAATGTAATTCAGCAATATATAAAGTATTATGATCAATTGAGATCTATCCCAAGAATGAAAGATTGATTATGCATTAAAAAATCATCCACCAATGTTATTCATCATATTAAGAAAACACTGGAGAAAAATCATATGATCATTTTGATAGATGCCGTAAAAGCATTTGGCAATATTCAACAACCACTATGATAAAAAAAAACTCTCAGAAAAGTAGGACAACAAACAGACTTTCTTAATCTGGCCAAGGTAACTTACAAAACTCCTACAGCTAACATGATAACGGAGGACAATCTAATCCCTCCACTGGGGGTGGGGAAGGCTACTGGCCTTGGGTTTGGAAGGCTGTGGAGAGGCCTATCCAGCAAGGGGGTGGGGATCAAGTGGCCTGATTGAAGTACCTGCCCCCTCCTCAGGCAGTGGCCCTGATCCAGTCACCTCCTGTTGCACCAGTGGTTCTCTTGCAGATGCACACCATCTCCCAGGCAGTGGTGCCCCAGCCCCTTCATCACCCCCAGCTGCACTATACCTATTAACTTGACCCCCTTCCAGACAGGAAGTAGACCAGCACTCAGCAAGCCAGTAGACACAGGGTCACCACCCAGTTGAGGGCCCCGGCACCTCCAGCCCTCTGGAGAGCTGCAAAACTTTGTTCCTGGAGAGGGAAAGCCCATGAGAGTCGTGCCTACAGAGTCCAAGAGACTGGATTTGTCCTGGGGGACATTGCCTTTCCGGCAGCCCTTGAGTGCCGCTGGTTCCATTGGTGCTTCTGGGGGGCCTGGGGTAAGCCCCCAGTATGGAGTCCCTACATTCTGTGTGCCTGGAGCCCCAGGTGCCCCTGCCCCATTCCATTCCCAGTGAGTTCAACAGCATTCCCTGCTTCCCTCCCCAGGCAGGCAAGCACAGCCTGCTCCACATCCCTAGTCTCAGGACTCTAGGACTGGGTCCCCATGCACCACCATGTGAAGGCATCTGCACATGAACACAAGCACACACAGATGCCCATGTGCATGTCTCTGACTCGTGTTCTCTTTCACACACACCCACATTCCCATGTGCATGCACCTGACCACATGCTCTCTCTCTCACACGCACATGTGAAAAACCATTTGCAAGCACCTCCACAAACATACATGCACATGCCTATGTCCATGCACCTGTGCACATGCACTCTCACCAGACACATACACGCACATGGGCTAGCACCTGTGCACAGGCACTCTCTCAGTCTCTCAGGCACACACACGCACACATACACACACATGCACATCACATACCCATGTGCATGCACCTGCCCACATGCACATGGACACACATGCCTGGGCGTGTGCATGTGCATGCATGCATGCACACACACACACACACACGGACACACACACGTGAGCTACGTGTGGGACACCAGAGGGACAGACCGGCCCTGACCCAGGATGCCGGACTCCCTTCTGGAAGTTGATGACAAGGACCTGCGCTCAGCAGGATGCTTACCTGTGAGCATGGCCAGGTTGGCAGCAGTGCAGTCTTGGAGGTGCACAGGGACCAGGGCTCACTTGGGGTTTGCAAGCTTGGACCAGAAATAGTCATGTCCCTGAGGATCGGGGTGTGGTCTGTTTGAGCGTGCAAACTGAGGAGCAGCCCCCACACTAAAGGGTGGAGCGCCACCCAGAGGCCTCACGGCTGAGCCATTTACCAGGTTTCCAGGCCTGAGGCAGGGCTGACTTTGAGGGCACAGAGCATCTCGGTGTGTGTCTGCCTAGGCTCTTTGGGGTGACATGGCGCATGAACACGTGAAGCTTCTGGAGGGGGCACCAATTGTGGGAACCAATCGTGAGGCAGGACCAGGGTGTGTGTGCGCAGGCACTCTGCCTATGCTGAATTGCAGGTCGTACTACAGGACTGCGTTCTTTAGGGAGGGTTCAGTCTTTCCTGCCACGGAGGTAGGCGGAGAGGCTTCAAGATGGAGATCGAGTCACATGGTGGAGGACTCAGGAGGGCCGTTGATGAAGACGCAGGTGCCGAGGCCTTTGCAAGAGGTACAGCACATGGCAGACAAAGTGTGCCAGGTGATTCTGGTGGTCGTGATGACCCTCGCAACGCAGCTGGCCCTGGTCATGCCGTCAGTCCTGTAGTCCCTGGTGACCCCGGTGACCTGGCTGATCCCAGAGGCCCCAGCACTGCAGGAGAATCAGGTGGCACAGCCAGTGCCATTCCTCACATCCCGGGGACACCCCAAGCACCAGGACCTGGTGGAGACACTGCACCCAGAGCCAGAGTTCTGAGTAACCGAGTCTTCCAGCTGTATCCTATTCCGGGAGCCCCGGTGGGCTGGACGCCCGCAGTGGTCAGGATACGGAATAGGGGTGGTTTGGGGGGGTGCAGGCAGCGGGGACTAAACTGCAGGAGGAGGGTACTCTGGGGGGCTGGAGGGTATGGGTCAGGGGTGGTCTGGCTGCCAGGGGATGGTGGTGAGGAAAAGCAACCTGAAGGGAACCAGAGGGTTGGGTGGTGATATCCAGGGTGTCGGGCAACGGCCTTGTGGGAGAAGGCGGGTCTCTGTGAGCAGGGAGCCTGACATACAGGCAAAATGACTAGTGTGGATGGTGTCTTAACAATATCTCCACTGGCAGCCTCACTGTGCCTTTCTCATCACATGAGGAGGCGGACAACGCCCGTCACTTCCTGACTTGATGTACTCAACTGCGAGGGCCGCTTCGGAAGGAGCTCTAGGTTAATGGCCGTATGTTGGTTCTGTCGGTTCTAAAGGGTTCCGAGCTGGGGAGGGAGTGGTGGCTTCTAGCCGGTGGCCAGTCTAGGCCCTGGGGGAGCCATAATATAGGGTTTAACCTAGAGGAGAAGTGTGGTGCTCTGGGTTTGTCGGTGTGTGCGGGGACAGAGGGAGGACATGCTCCTCTTCCTCCTTCTCCATGGGAACTTGAATTTCATTTTCCCTCCCTTTCAGCTGATTGACTGCTGAAGACCATGGCCTGCTCCCAGGGTCCATTGCCTTCTGTCTAGAGCAGCTTTCCTTGGTGATCTGGACCTTGCAGCACTTTGTGCTCCCCCCCCCCCTTTTTGTAAGTCTCAGCACAGAAGAGGGCCTTAAACCTAGCCTATGTGCCCTAGCCTCAGAGTCCTTCCCGAGGGCACTGCTTTCTGCAGTAGTTTGGGCTTCATCTTGTGCCTGTGCTGCTGTTTGGGGGCTTAGGGTTCACACAGTTTGTTTGGGGGTTGTTAACTGCAGAAAATAAAACTGAGCTACTGTGCTGTCTCTGACTTTAGTTTTAGCTTGTTCACTTCCTAATACTGCATTCATCTTCTGGTTGGAGGGGAGATCCAGATAATCAAGGAGTACAACATAAGTGAAGACAATGTAAGAAGTGGGAGAATAAGAAAGTTGTGTACTGCCATTCAGAATTGATTTTTAAATATCTTTTCAGTTTAATAGTTACATTTATATATTAAGATATAATACCAGAATGTTGTCATTGTTGTTCGGTCTCTAACTAGTGTCCAACTCTTTGCAACCCCATGGACTGTAGCAAACCAGGCTCTGTGTCCCCACTGTCTCCTGTAGTTTGTTCAAGTTCATGTCCATTGAGTGGGTTATGCTGTCAAACCATCTCATCCTTTGTCCTCCCATTCTCCTTTTGCCTTCAATCTCTCTCAACATCAGAGTCTTTTCCAGTGAGTCAGCTTTTAGCATCTGTTGGCCAAAGTGTTGAAGCTTCAGCTTCAGCATCAGTCCTTCCAATGAAAATTCAGGACTGATTTCCTTTAGGATTGACTGGTTTGATCTTGCAGTCCAAGGCACTCTCAAGAGTATCCTTGTATCCTGAAACCATGCTAAACTCATTAATTAGTTGTAATAGCTCTTTTGTAGATCCCATTGACCTTCCTACATAGACAATCATTTTGTCTGTAAATAAATACACATTTACTTCTTCCTTTCCAACTGATGCATTTCAACTGATTTCTGTTAAAATGAAATCTCCAACACTTTGGCCACCTGATGGGAAGAGCCGACTCATTGCCAAAGACCCTGATGCTGGGAGAGGTTGAAGAAAGGAGGAGAAGGGAATGACAGAAGACGAGATGATTGGATGGCATCACAACACCATGGGCATGAGTTTGAGCAAGTTTTGGGAGATGGTGAAGGACAGAGAAGCTTAGCAAGAAGCAGTCTGTGGGGTCAAAAAGAGTTAGACTCAAATGAGCAACTGAACAACAACACACTGATTTCTGCTATAATGGATTGGAGTTTCCTGCTTCTTTGCCTCCTGGTAATTTTACATTGGATGCCAAGCATTATCAAATTTCCCTTGCATGCCTGATATTTTTCTATGCCTAAACTTATTCTGGAGCTTTATTTCTGTTAAGATGCTTGGAAACAGTTTGATCCTTTTGGGTGTTACTTTTTAAGATTGGCTCTGTAGGACCAGAACAGATCTAAGTGTAGAATGAACTTAATTAACTGAAATCTTCAATGTCCAAGAAAGCTATAGCTGGAAAAAAGGACTCTTTTTAAAAACTTTATTAATGAAAATTATTTGTTTATTTTTGGCTGTGCTGCATCTTGTTAACTGTGTGCAGTATTTCTGTGCTTGCAGCCAGTGGGGGCTACTCTCAAATTGCTGTGCTCAGGCTTCTCATTACAGAGGCTTCTCTTCTCGTGGAGCACGGACTCTAGATCAGTAGTTTTGGCACACGGGCTTAGTTGCACCGGGCATGTGGGATCTACCCTAACCTAACCCTAACAATTTTTTGGGAGAGGTATTATTATACCCTGATTTTGCAAACAAAGAAGTTAAAACTCAGACTGGATATGTGACTTGCAAAGAGGTCAGACTGGAATCCAGGTGGGGTCTGTCTACCTCCCAAGGCAACGCCCTTGACCACACCACATACCCTGGCCTTCACTGCACCTTGGTGCTTATCCAAGGGATGCAGTGCCTAGGGGTAGAAATCCAATGGGGTCCAAGCGGGTGGGACCCGTGGGTCCATCTAGGAAGGCCTCATCATCCACCTGGGGTCGAAACCCAGCATCTGGGTGTGGTGCGGGTAGAAGGTGCACTGCGGGTGGGATGATGGAAGGTACGCCGGCTGCCAGTGCTGCATCCTGTACAGCTGCTCCTGGCAGAGACAGAGACCTGGCTGCACAGGTGCTGTGGAGCAGACAGGCTGTGTGTGCACGCACACACCCTCTACCAGGGAAAACCCACCCAGTCAGAAGACCAGAGAGGGGAGGCCCCAGTGTATGCATGACCACGTTCAGGCCTGGGCCCTCTCCCAGGATGGATGCATGGTCCTGCCACTGTCACACGGGACCCTTGGGCTCCCCCACTACACGTGGCAGCTTGAGTGCTCACGCAGATCATAGAGTCTCCTGGAGCTGACACGTGACCAGCACACCTCCTAGAGCACCTCTCCCTGATGCTCCTCCCCACCCCCAGCCCACACTGCCTCCTCAGTCCACTCTCCACACTCTGATGCCCTGACCATGGCTGGAGTCTTCCTGGGTTCTCCACAGCTCTCCATCTAACAGCAGGAATCCCACAGGGCTGCATGTGATCTACAGGGTTCTGCGGGTCCTGACCCATCTGCCTCTCCAGCATCACCTCCCATGACTGCCCTGGCCTCCAGTCCACATACCTGCCTGCCCACCTGCTTCAGGCCTTGGAAACACGCTGGGCCATCTCTTCCCTGGGCCCCAAACCTGCTCACCCACACCCCTCCTTCAGGTTTCAGCTTAAAGAGCACTTCCTCTGGGAAGCCTGCCACAGGTTCTGAGGAAGATCAGATCCCCTGTTCTCAGCTCTCACAGCACTGGTGTTTGTCCTGCAGTAGGCCTCCCTCCCTATATCAGGGAATCGTGTGCCAAATTCACTGCAGTCCATTCACCTCTACCACCAGACGTGGTACAGAAAAAGTTCATTGCATGAATGGATGAACCTAACACATTAATAGAATATTAAAACTCAAGGACCTAGACCCAGTGAGGGTTCATTTCAGACCCTGCTCCACAGCACCCCTGGGGCTTCCCTCACAAGCGCATCCTGAACAATCATCCTCGCTAGACAAATAAGCAGGACAGCTGACCCGGCACACCCTATCCTACCAGCCTGCTGGCTCAACTCCAGCCTGGGCTGGGTTCCCTAGACGGCTTGCCGGTGCTCACAGCACCTCTTAGGAGCGCTCGGCACTCAGTAAGCGGAGCTCTCCCGGGCTCTGCCCACAGCTCCTCCTCCTGTCTAGACCCCAGGTCCTCAAGGAAGCTGACCAGACAGTCTGTTTGCCAGACTCCCTCAGGCTACTCTGGCACATTCAGACTTCCTCCTACTCTTCAGGAAGGATTTACCTGTCACTACCCATCCCCACCCTCCCCAGAAGACTTCCCTAGAGCAGCTGTTATGACTGTGTCTGGCTGGAGTGACTCCAGAGGTCTCTCCAGTTGGCAGTAAATCTTCACCAAGCCTAAGAGTAATTGCATGGCGCCTGCTCACAGTGCAAAACTACAACAGCACAATGAATGTACGTAACCATCTAGAACATAGGCCACAGTAGGCTTCTGGAATGCTTCCTAGGACCCCAAGAAAAATAGGGTCTGGGATGAAGGTTGTAAAGGCAACTTTAAAAAGTTCTGGGGAAACGTGGAAACTTTGATCTGTTTCCCTAGGGCACCAACCTTTTGGAACATTTTTGTTCAGTTCAATTCAGATCAGTTAGAATAGGAAAAAGGAGTCCAGAATGGTGGTGGCTAAAAGACAAGGAAGGGAAAAGCCTGCAAAAATAGAACAAAGGAAGGTCTGAGGACCAGAGTGAGGACCTCAGGTAGAACAAACAGCACTCCTGGCTAGCCCAATTTACATAGGGCAGGCCCAGGGGGAGGAAAAACATATAAAAAGAGGAGCCAAAGGGCTGGGGTCTCTCTCCTTGTGCGCGCGCTCTCTCTCTCTCTCTCTCTCTGTTCTCTTTGTGTCTCTTGGGTCAGCATGCTATCACACCTCAAGGATGTATTTTCCTTTTATTTTCTAAATAAAATTGAGCTGTAACATGGAACTGTAACACTGGTCTGTCCAAGAGCTATAATACAGTCTGTCTGAGAGCTGAGAGCTCTAACACTGTCTGAGAGCTGTGACACACCAAGGGTTTTAATGTCCATTGATCATCGATTCAGATTTTTGTTGTGATGAGACAGAACTGAGGAAATTACACACTCCCCTGACATCTATGGTGCCATGACTCGATTTAACCTGGCTGAAACAACCTCAGCGAGGCCCTTGCAAGGAGGAGGCCAAGCACAGCAGGAGCCCAACTCGGCAAAAGCTCCCGTGATGGAAGCAGAACGCAAAGAAAACCCAGTGCACAGGAAGTGACAAGAAGCCCATCATATTGGAAACTGAGACAGTGAAAAACAAACTCAGCAGAAAGCTCATGATGGGGAATACTTGTAAATCCATGGCTGATTCATGTCAATGTATGACAAAACCCACTACAATATTGTAAAGTAATTAGCTTCCAACTAATAAAAATAAATGGAAAAAAAAAGAAAGCTCATGAGTGAGTCTCAGTCTCAGATTTGAGAAGACCTCCGGTTAAGGTAGGAGGTCCTCACTCCTATGGCTGGAGGGACATATGCCTAACAAAATCTTAATTCCTTTACAATCTCTTGTTTCTTGTTTCCTTGAACCCCCACGAACAGGTGAGTGGCAGTGGGTGCAATTGAGGGACTCTGGAGAGGCTACTCCTCAGTATGTCCCAAAGGCACTATCTGCTGAGCCCCAGTAGCTGTTACCCAAGCTGGTGGGGGTTCTTCTGTCCTTAATCTTCTTTGTGCCAAGGATCAGGCCAATGAAAACTGAGCACAGGTCAGGTATTTAGCAGATTTTCTGGCAGGCTATGAAGGGGATTCCTTGGCATGTTTTTCCCACTGCTTTTTCCTCCTGTCCTTCAGCTCCTCTCTCCTGGGACTTGAGCCTGGCCAAAACCCATGATGCCTGGCTTCAGGACCTAATGAAGCTCAGGCTCTGATGTCTCATTGCAAAAATTCAGTTAGAGACACAGTGATAAGTAAGAGGTGGATTTGTTATGATTCAGAGAGAAGCACACTCTGCAGGTGTGGGCCATGGCAGAGGGCAAGGGCTTAGGCCATGGACGTAGGCCATGGAATTTGGTCTGGCTAGGTTTTGCAAGCTGGGTGAATTCAAGTGCTAACGTGTGGCAGGATCCTCCCAATGAAAGGCTGTTGCTGAAGGATAAGACGCGGGATTTGAAGGAGTCTTTTGGGCCTAGAAAAGAGAACAACAGTCTCAAAGGCCCCTTGCTGAATCATCTAACTTCGGAGAAAACAAAGCATAACTTTAGTTCCATCCTGATGCTCCAGGCCAGTTGCATCTATCTGGGACTTATCACCCCCTGTCCGGAAACCTACCACCCCCTACACCCGCCCAGAAGACTTATCACCCCCTGCCCAACTACAAATGTCATCTCAACAAAAGAATACTCAAAATATCCCGCCTGATTGACGTTTCCCTTATCGCTTCCACAAACCTCCCTATAAGTATGAAGCCTCCCTGATCCCTTTCGGCGCTCAGCCTGGTCGTTAGGCCGACTGTCGCCCCTCCTTGCCTGAATAAAGGTAACCTACTTCTGTTGAGGTCGTCTTTCCTTTTCTGCCTCGCCGGAACTATGCCTTACAGGATTCTTGGCCTCCGGAGGAGACGAATTCAATCCGAGGCCAGAGACGAGGCTGGATCGCTCAGAGCTTTTGTGTAATAAAGTTTTATTAAAGTATAAAGGAGATAGAGAAAGCTTCTGACATAGGCATCAGAAGTGGGCAAAAGAGTACCCCCCACCCCTAGTCTTTAGCTGTATGTTATATAGTCACTCAAAGTCTGTTAATGAAAAGAAAGGAATGTCATAAAATTTAGAATGGCACCAGATAATTCATCCCTGGCCATAAAATGATTAACTTGAATCTTGTAGAAGGGCAGAATACCAACAAATAGTTTTGTTTACATAGATTAGGGGAACAATACCTGAGTAAGTAAGTTAGGCCATTTGGTGGAACCAACTTGAAGATAGAGTCTGGGGTACATTAACATAGCTTAAGACAACATTTCCATAAGAAAAAGAAATGTATTGGTTAACTCAAGGTTTGAGAGTAGTTAGCTTCAGGTGAGACCAGGTGTCATGGCAACACAGCATGTTAAGAGAAACCTCCATTTAAATTTGTATAGAGAAGGAAAGACAAATCCTGGCCTTCCTGCCTGTTACCCTCTCACCAACCATGGGGAACCACACACTCCTTCATCTTTTGACAGTGCCTTGGAGCTGTCCTGCCACCTCTGGGTGTGTCATTTAGCTTACAGATTGGGGATTAAGGTTTACTTGAATTTGACTTGTCATCTTGGACCCAACTGATTTTAATCGGTTTATGTTATGCCCTTGTGCTATGTCATTCTTTCAAAAGTTGTGCCCTGCCCCCTTCCCTCCTGTTTCATGCTCTTTTCCTGAGCCCCGTCCAGGCCCACAATGTTGCCTCTACAATCTTCTGGAGGGACAACCAGAAAATAGCTGGCCCTTGGGAGGGAAATACTGTATAATATCCAATCCCTCTAGATATTCAGGCCTTCATCTTCCACGTTTCCTACAACATGTGCAACAACAGCATCTCTCAGTGAACCCGCTAGGGTGGGTGACAGGCACACAATGCCTGCTAGAAGTCCATCTGTTGGCATCCCTTCAAAGGCAACTGGGCTTCCCGGGATAATGTTTGCCACTTTGGGAGTGGACCCTGCAGGCTGTTTCGGCCCAAACCCTTACCACCCTTTTCCTAAGGGTACAAACATACCCCAGGATCAAATCTCCACTCCACTTTTATTTTTTTATTTTTTTTTCCACTCCACTTTTATAGAACATCTTGTGTGTTGCTGCCTCTTACCAATTTGTCCTTAAGCCACTTACTAACTCCCACAACCAGGACCCTGCCCCCTTTTAGGCAACATTGCTCCACCCAATTCAGTTCAGTTCAGTCTCTCAGTCATGTCCAACTCTTTGCGACCCCATGAACTGCAGCACGCCAGGCCTCCCCGTCCATCACCAACTCCCAGAGTCCACCAAAACCCATGCCCATTGAGTCGGTGATGCCATCAAACCATCTCATCCTCTGTCATCCCCTTCTCCTCCTGCCTTCAGTCTTTCCCAACATCAGGGTCTTTTCAAATGAGTCAGCTCTTCACATCAGGTGGCCAAAGTATTGGAGTTTCAGCTTCAACATCAGTCCTTCCAATGAACACCCAGGACTGATCTCCTTTAGGATAGACTGGTTGGATCTCCTTGCAGTCCAAGGGACTCTCAAGAGTCTTCTCCAACACCACAGTTCAAAAGCATCAGTTCTTTGGCGCTCAGCTTTCTTTATAGTCCCAATCTCACATCCATACATGACCAATGGAAAAACCATAGCCTCGATAGACAGACCTGTGTTGACAAAGTAATGTCTCTGCTTTTTAATATGCTGTCTGAGCTGGTCATAAATTTCCTTCCAAGGAGTGAGCATCTTTTCATTCCATGGCTGCAATGACCATCTGCAGTGATTTTGGAGCCCCAAAAAATAAAGTCAACCACTGTTTCCCCATCTATTTGCCATGAAGTGATGGGACCGAATGCCATGATCTTAGTTTTCTGAATGTTGAGCTATAAGCCAACTTTTTCACTCTCCTCTTTCACTTTCATCAACAGGCTCCTTAGTTCTTCTTCACTTTCTGCCATAATGGTGGTGCCCTCTGCATATCTGAGGTTATTGATATTTCTCCTGGCAATCTTGATTCCAGTTTGTGCTTCCTCCAGCCCAGCGTTTCTCATGATGTACACTTCATATAAGTTAAATAAGCAGGGTGACAATATACAGCCTTGACATATTCCTTTTCCTATTTGGAATCAGTCTGTTGTTCCATATCCAGTTTCTGTTACTTCCTGACCTGCATACAGGTTTCTCAAGAGGCAGGTCAGGTGATTTGATATTCCCATCTCTTTCAGAATTTTCCACAGTTTATTGTGATCCACATAGTCAAAGGCTTTGGCATAGTCAATAAAACAGAAAGAGATGCTTTCCAGGAACTCTCTTGCTTTTTCAATGATCCAGCAGATGTTGGCAGTTTGATCTCTGGTTCCTCTGCCTTTTCTAAAACCAGCTTGAACATCTGGAAGTTCACGGTTCATGTATTGTTGAAGCCTGGCTTGGAGAATTTTAAGCATTACTTTACTAGCATGTGAGATGAGTGCAATTGTGTGGTAGTTTGAGCATTCTTTGGCATTGCCTTTCTTTGGGATTGGAATGAAAAGTGACTGTTTCCAGTCCTGTGGCCACTGCTGAGTTTTCCAAATTGGCTCGCATATTTAGTGCAGCACTTTCACAGCATCATCTTTCAGGATTTGAAATAGTTCAACTGGAATTCCATCACCTCCACTAGCTTTGTTCGTAGTGATGCTTCCTAAGGCCCACTTGACTTCACATCCCAGGATGTCTGTTTCTAGGTGAGTGATCACACCATCGTGATTATCTGGGTCATGAAGAGGTTTTTTTGTACAGTTCTTCTGTGTATTCTTGCTACCTCTTCTTAATATCTTCTGCTTCTGTTAGGTCCCTACCATTTCTGTCCTTTATTGAGCCCATCTTTGCGTGAAATGTTCCCTTGGTATCTCTAATTTTCTTGAAGAGATCTCTAGTCTTTCCCATTCTATTGTTTTCCTCTGTTTCTTTGCATTGATCACTGAGGAAGGCTTTCTTAATCTCGCCTTGCTATTCTTTGGAACTCTGCATTCAAATGTGTATATCTTTCCTTTTCTCCTTTGCTTTTCACTTCTCTTCTTTTCACAGCTATTTGTAAGGCCTCCTCAGACAGTCATTTTGCTTTTTTGCATTTCTTTTTCTTGGGGATGGTCTTGATTCCTGTCTCCTGTACAATGTCACAAACCTCCATCCATAGTTCATCAGGCACTCTATCAGATCTAGTCCCTTGAATCTATTTTTCACTTCCACTGTATAGTCATAAGGGATTTGATTTAGGTCATACCTGAATGGTCTAATTGTTTTCTTCACTTTCTTAAATTTCAGTCTGAATTTGGCAATAAGGAGGTCATGATCTGAACCACAGTCAGCTCCTGGTCTTATTTTAGGCGACTGTATAGAACTTCTCCTTCTTCGGCTGCAAAGAATATAATCAATCTGATTTCTGTGTTGGCCATCTGGTGATGTCCATGAGTCTTTTCTTGTGTTGTTGGAAGAGGGTGTTTACTATGACCAGTGCATTCTCTTGGCAAAATTCTGTTAGCCTTTGCCCTGTTTCATTCTGTACTCCAAGGCCACATTTTACTGTTACTCCAAGTGTTTCCTGACTTCCTACTTTTGCATTCCAGTCCCCTATAATGAAAAGGACATCTTTTCTGGGTGTTAGTTCTAGAAGGTCTTGTAGGTCTTCACAGAACTGTTCAACTTCAGCTTCTTCAGCGTTACTGGTCAGGGCATAGACTTGGATTACCGTGATATTGAATAGTTTGCCTTGGAAACAAACAGAGATCATTCTGTCGTTTTTGAGATTGCATCCAAGTACTGCATTTCGGACTCTTTTGTTGACTATGATGGCTACTCCATTTCTTCTAAGGGATTCCTGCCCACAGTAGTAGATATAATGGTCATCTGAGTTAAATTCACCCATTCCAGTCCATCTTAGTTCACTGATTCCTAGAATGTCGATGTTCACTCTTGTCATCTCCTGTTTGACCACTTCCAATTTGCCTTGATTCATGGACTTAACATTTCAGGTTCCTATGCAATATGGCTCTTTACCACATTGAACCTTGCTTCCACATCCAGTCCCATCCACAACTGGGTGTTGTTTTTGTTTTGGCTCCATCCCTTCATTCTTTCTGGAGTTATTTCTCCACTGATCTCCAGTAGCATATTGGGCACCTACCGACCTGGGGAGTTCATCTTTCAGTGTCCTATCTTTTTGCCTTTTCATACTGTTCATGGGGTTCTCAAGGCAAGAATACTGAAGTGGTTTGCCATTCCCTTCTCCAGTGGACCACATTCTGTCAGACCTCTCCACCATGACCCATCCATCTTGGGTGGCCCCACACGGCATGGCTTAGTTTCATTGAGTTAGACAAGCTGTGGTCCATGTGATCAGATTGGCTAGTTGTCTGTGATTGTGGTTTCAGTCTGTCTGCCCTCTGATGCCCTCTCTCAGTGCCTACCGTCTTACTTGGGTTTCTCTTACCTTGGACGTGGGGTAGCTCCTCTTGGCCGCCACCCCTGACCTTGGACATGGGGTAGCTCCTCTCAGCCATGCTTCTGCACCATCGCAGCTCCACTCAGCCTATTATTAAAATACTTCAATGCCCCTAACAGGGCCAGATAACCCACTCCTTTGTCATTACTTCTGTTATTACCTAAAGTGGGTCTATGACAATGAAATGTTTACCATTGGAAACACCCTAACCTGCTCTTATGGAGGACTAGGGGAGGAAATCAGTGACTTACAACTTCCCTTAGAGCAGTAAGAGGATAAGGCTTATGACTGTTTCACCAGGTTCCCAGTCTCAGGGCACAGGCTTGGATTGCTTTACATCATGGTATCTATTCCATCTGCAGTGAACAAACTGGCAACGAGTTAAAATTACAACCCCTTAAACCTGCCCAAGTTGGTTTTAGAAAAGGTAGAGGAACCAGAGATCAAATTGCCAACATCTGCTGGATCATCGAAAAAGCAAGAGAATTCCAGAAAAACATCTATTTCTGCTTTATTGACTGTGCCAAAGGCGCTGACTGTGTGGATCACAGTAAACTGTGGAAAATTCTGAAAGAGGTGGGAATACCAGACTATCTGACCTGCCTCTTAAGAAATCTGTATGCAGGTCAGGAAGCAACAGTTAGAACTGGACATGGAGCAACAGATTGGTTCCAAATCGGGAAAGGAATTGGAGAGTACATCATGAGAAATGCTGGACTGGATGAGGCACAAGCTGGAATTAAGATTGCCAGGAGAAATATCAATAACCTCAGATATGCAGATGATACCACCTTTATGGCAGAAAGTGAAGAAGAACTGAAGAACCTCTTGATGAAAGTGAAAGAGAAGAGTGAACAAGTTGGCTTAAAGCTCAACATTCAGAAAACTAAGATCATGGCATTGATCCCATCACTTCATGGCAAATAGATGGGGAAACAGTGGAAACAGTGGCTGACTGTATTTTGGGGGGCTCCAAAATATCTGGAGCCATGAAATGAAAAGATGCTTACTCCTTGGAAGGAAATTTATGACCAACATAGACAGCATATTAAAAAGCAGAGACATTACTTTGTCAACAAAGGTCTGTCTAGTTGAGGCTATGGTTTTTCCAGTAGTCATGTATGGATGTGAGAGTTGGACTATAAAGAAAGCTGAGCGCTGAAGAATTGATGCTTTTGAATTGTGGTGTTGGAGAAGACTCTTGAGAGTCCCTTGGACTGCAAGGAGATCCAACCAGTCCATCCGAAAGGAAATCAGTCCTGAATATTCATTGGAAGGACTGATGTTGAAGCTGAAACTCAAATACTTTGGCCACCTGATGGGATGAGCTGATTCATTTGAAAATACCCTGATGCAGGAAGAGAAGGAGATGACAGAGGATGAGATGGTTGGATGGCATCACTGACTCAATGGACATGAGTTTGGGTAAACTCCAGGAGTTGTTGATGGACAGGGACGCCTGGCATGCTCTAGTCCATTGGGTTGCAAAGAGTAAGACAGGACTGAGCAACTGAACTGCACTGAAGTGATCTGGTTATCTGCAGATAAGGTATGCTCACCCAGTTGTGTTCAACTCTGTGCAACCCCATGGATTATAGCCTTCCAGGACCCTCTGTCCATGGAGTCTTCCAGGTAAGAATACTCGAGTGCTCGCTTCGGCAGCACATATACTAAAATTGGAATGATACAGAGAAGATTAGCATGGCCCCTGCACAAGGATGACATGCAAATTCATGAAGCGTTCCATATTTTTAGCAAAAATAAACAAATGGGACCTAATTAAACTTAAAAGCTTTTGTACAACAAAGGAAACTATAAGCAAGGTGAAAAGACAGCCCTCAGATAGGGAGAAAATAATAGCAAATGAAGAAACAGACAAAGGATTAATCTCAAAAATATACAAGCAACTCCTGCAGCTCAATTCCAGAAAAATAAATGACTCAATCAAAAAATGGGCAGAAGATATAAATAGACATTTCTCCAAAGAAGACATACAGATGGCTAACAAACACATGAAAAGATGCTCAACATCACTCATTATCAGAGAAATGCAAATCAAAACCTCAGTGAGGTACCATTACATGCCAGTCAGAATGGCTGCTATTCAAAAGTCTACAAGCAATAAATGCTGGAGAGGGTGTGGAGAAAAGGGAACCCTCTTACACTGTTGGTGGGAATGCAAACTAGTACAGCCACTATGGAAAACAGTGTGGAGATTCCTTAAAAAACTGGAAATAGAACTGCCACATGACCCAGCAATCCCACTCCTAGGCATACACACCGAGGAAACCAGATCTGAAAGAGACAAATGTACTACCCCAATGTTCATTGCAGCACTGTTTATAATAGCCAGGACATGGAAGCAACCTAGATGCCCATCAGGAGATAATGGATAAGAAAGCTGTGGTACATATACACAATGGAATATTACTCAGTCATTAAAAAGAATTCATTTGAATCAGTTCTAATGAGATGGATGAAACTGGAGCCCATTATACAGAGTGAAGTAAGCCAGAAAGATAAAGACCAATACAGTATACTAATGCATATATATGGAATTTTAAAAGATGGTAACAATAACCCTATATGCAAAACAGAAAAAAAGAGACACAGATGTACAGAACAGACTTTTAGACTCTGTGGGAGAAGGCAAGGGTGGGATGTTCTGAGAGAACAACATTGAAACAAGTATACTATCAAGGGTGAAACAGATCACCAGCCCAGGTTGGATACATGAGACAAGTGCTCAGGGCTGGTGCACTGGGAAGACCCAGAGGGATGGGATGGAGAGGGGAGGGGGGGGGGGGATCAGGATGGGGAACACATGTAAATCCATGGCTGATTCATGTCAATGTATGGCAAAAACCACTACAATATTGTAATTAGCCTCCAACTAATAAAAATAAATGGGAAAAAATTCTTTTAATAAATTTCTTATTTAACCTTAAAAAAAAAAAAAAGAATACTCGAGTGGGTTGCCATTTTTTCTTCCAGGGGCTCTTCTTGACCTAGGGATCGAGCCTGCATTCCCTGCATTGGCAGGCAGATTCTTTACCACTGTGCCACCTGGGAAGTGGTGCAGTGTTAAAATGGAAAGAAAGGAAATGTGCATCTTCACTGAGTAAAGATTCAGTAAATCGGAGTAAGCCTTGGTGGTTTGGGGTAAAGAACCCACCTGCCAATGCAGAAAACTCGGGTTCCATCCCTGACTCTGGAAGATCCCCTGGAGTAAGAAATGGCAACCCACTTCCGTATTCCTGCCTGGGAAATCAAATGGACAGGATTCTGGTGGGCTACAATCTGTATGGTTGTGGCATAGAACACAACTGAGCAACTAAACAACAAAACAATAAAAGAAATCGGAACAAGTTGAGAATCTGTGTGAGTATATGATACATTCCTGTTCTTAAGAGTATGTTCCCACCACATGATTGTGGGTATTACTTTTAACATTTAAAAATTTGGCTGTGTGGGTCTTAGTTGAAACATGCAGGATCTTCAGTGAAGCATATGGGCTCTTATTTAATAGTTGCAGCATGTGGCATCTACTTGGCCCACCAGGAATTATATTTGGGCCCCCTGCATTGGGAGTGTGGAGTCTTAACCACTGGATCACCAGGGAAGTCCCTGACATAAGTATTTTCTTTATTTGGGAAAATAATAGTCTGCACTATTAGATTAATGGGCTTCCCAGGTGGCCCAATGGTAAAGAATCCACCTGCTAATGCAGGAGACGAAAGAGATGCAAGTTCAGTCCCTTGGTGGATAAGATCCCTTGGGGAAGGAAATGGCAACCCACTCCAGTATTCATGCCTGGAAAATTCCATGGACAGAGGAGCCTGCTGGGCTACAGTCTATGGGGTCGCAAAGAGTCGAACATGACTGAGTGGCTGAGCATGCACACACTGTTAGATTAAGAAATAATCTTTCCCAGTCTTGTTCCTTTAAAACATTGGACATTGATTATGAATTTGATGAAAAGTCTATAACACTGTCAAGGACACGTATGGGTTTTGTAACCCAGTGTCCATTTTCCTTCTCTTGGTACTGGTATGCTGTCACTCTGGAAAATTGCCCTTTTCCTTTCCTCTGGGCCATTGTGATTGTGATAGACGTGACTTCACATTTGATTCCAGGGGTGGGCATGTGGCTCAGGCCTTGCCACTGGAGGACCGCTTTCCTCCTGCTGTGGTGATATCATCCAACCAGTGACACTTTGGTTTTCTAAGGGAAGCAGGCTGGCAAAGGACAGAGGGGGAGTTGGAGCAAGAAGGCAAATAACAGGGAACAAAATGCTGGATCCAGCCTTGCCTGAAGACAGAAACTACCTCTGTACCTTGTAGTTACACAGACCCAGAAATTCTCCCTTTGACTTAAAAACCAATGTGTTTTGTTCCACCTATTTTTCACTTGCAATAGCAAGTCTTGACTATTAGTGAACTGAAGGATCATAATTTTCTTTCTTACTTAACTAATGCAGTCTGAAGACTTGGCCCTTCTTTATTACTTAAAGGGAGAAACAGGCCTGTTTTCTTGATAAGAGGTTAGCTGCTTGCTCATCAACTCATATCATGGCTGAAAAGGAGACAAATAAGTCAAAGGATAGAGGGACACTGCAAGGGGCAGCTGGAGGAAGGGGACAAGAAGGAAGACCACCCCTTTCCAGACAGGGCACCCAGAATTGACCCAAAAGTGGGTCATATAATGGATACGGCAAAGCCTGTGCCATCTGCAGTACTTTTAAGAGCTGTATAATATTCCTCAGAATGTGTAATCCATAGTTATTTTTACCAATCTCTTGTAACTAGGCCTTTAGGATGTTTGCAATTTTTCAGTATTATAAACAATGCTGAAATGGGCATCCCAGTACATTTGTTTTTGTGTAACATATTATGTGGACAAGAAAATGGCAAACCACGCCAGTATTCTTGCCTGAGAAATCCCATGGACAGAAGAGCCTGGTGGGCTACAACCATGGAGTTGCAGTCAGACAGGATTGTGCAAGTAGCCACAGCACATTAGGAACAATGTTTGTGAATAAACTTCTCAATTTAGATGAATGACACAAATTCCCAAAACTAACTCAAGAAGAAAGTAGGAAACCTAAATATCCCTAAATCTATCAAAGATATGGAACAGAAAGCTCCAGGCCCATGTGACTTAACTAGTGAATGCTATGAAATATTTAAAGGAGAAGTATCACCAATCCTATACAAATTCTTTCAGAAAGTAGAGGAGGTAAAACACTTCTCAAATCATTTTATGAGCCCAGTCTTACAAAATACCAAAGCCATATGAATATATTGCAAAAACAGGAAATGATAGACTAATATCCTTCATTAAGTTAAGCACAAAAAATGAAATGTTAGCAAATGTAATCCAGCAATATATAAAGCATTATGACCAAATGAGATCTAGCCCAAGAATGAAAGATTGGTTATGCATTAAAAAATCATCAACCAGTGTTATCCATCATATTAAGAAAACACAGGAGAAAAACCATATGATCATTTTGATAGATGCCAAAAAAGCATTTGACAATATTCAACAACCACTGTAATAAAAACTGTTGGGAAATTAGGACTATAAACAGACTTTCTTAATCTAATCAAGGTAATCTACAAAACCCCTACAGCTAACATGATAATGCAGGAAAATCTAATCTCTCCACTGGGGGTGGGGGAAGGCTGCTGGCCTGGGATTTGGAGGGCTGCAGAGAGGCCTAACCAACCAGGGGGTGGAGATCAAGGGGCCAGATTGAAGTACCTGCCCCCTCCTCAGGCAGTGGCCCTGATCCAGTCACCTCCTGTGGTACCAGTGGTTCCCTGGCAGATGAACCCCATGCCCAGGCAGTGCTGCCCCAGCCCCGTAGTCACCCCCAGCTGTACCTTGCTTCTTGACTTGATCCCCTCCCAGACACAGAAGTAGACCAGCACCCAGCAGGCCAGCAGACACAGGGTCACCTCCAAGTTGAGGGCCCCTGGCACCTCCAGATTCAAGACTTTGTTCCTACAGAGGGAAAGCCCATGACAGTTGTGTTAGCAGAGGGCCAAGAGACTGGGGGTGTCTTGGGGAACACTGCCCTTCCTGCAGCCTTTTACTCCAGCCAGTACCACTGGTGCTTCTGGGGCGCCTGGTGTAAGTCCCCAGCCTGGAGTCCCTACAGTCTGTGTGCCTGGAGCCCCAGGCAGCCCAGCCCCATGCCATCCCCAGTGAGTCCAACAGAAGTCCCTGCTTCCCTCCCCAAGCAGGCAGGCACAGCCCCCTCCACTTCCCTAGTCTCAGGACTCCAGAGCCGGGTCGCCCCACTCCCATGTGAAGGCACCTGTGCAAGCACACACAAATGGAGACACCCATGTGCATTCATCTGACCCATGCTCTCTCTTTCACACACACACATACACACGCACATGCCCATGTGCATGTACCTGACCACACTCCCTCTGGCACTCACATACATGCCCATGTGCAAGCACCTGAGCATGTG
>NW_027224278.1:1230115-1337727 GCF_023699985.2 Odocoileus virginianus
CAGCTCTCAGAGCACTGGTGTTTTTCCTGTGGTTAGCCTCCCTACCTACATCAGGGGATCGTGTGCCAAGTTCACTGCAGTCCACTCACCTCTACCACCAGACGTGGTAAGGAAAAAGTTCATTGCATGAATGGATGAACATAACACATCGATAGAGTATTAAAACTCAAGGACCTAGACCCAGTGAGGGTTCATTGCAGACCCTGCTCCACAGCACCCCTGGAGCTTCCCTCACAAGTACATCCTGAACCAGCATCGTGGCTAGACACAGGTGCAGTCAAACAAGCAGGACAGCTGACCCAGCACACCCTATCCTACCAGCCTGCTGGCTCAACTCCAGCCTGAGCTGGGTTCCCTGGACGGCTTGTCGGTGCTCACAGCACCTCTTAGGCACGGTCAGCACTCAGTAAGCAGAACTCTCCTGGGCTCTGGCCCACAGCTCCTCCTCCTGTCTAGACCCCAGGTCCCCAGGGAAGTTGACCAGACAGTCTGTTTGCCAGACTCCCTCAGGCTACTCTGGCATGTTCAGACTTCCTCCTACTCTTCAGGAAGGATTTACCTGTCACTGCCCATCCCTACCCTCCCAAGAAGTCTTCCCTAGAGCAGCTGTTATGCCTGTGTCCAGCTGGAGTGACTCCAGAGATCTCTCCAGTCAGCAGTAAATCTTCACCAAACCGAGGAGTAATTAATTGCATGCTACCTGCTAACGGTACAAAATTACAACAGCACAGTGAAAGTACCTAACTGTCTAGAACATAGGCCACAGTGGGCTCCTGGAATGCTTCCTAGGAGCCCAAGAAAAATAGGGTCTGGGGAGAAGGTTGTAAAAGCAACTTTAAAAAAATTCTGGGGAAAGGTGGAAACATTGATCTGTTTCCCCAGGGCACTCACATTTTGGAACATTTTTGTTAGGTAGTTAAAAAACAGGAAAAAGAAGTCTAGAATGGCAATGGCTAAAAGACAAGGAAGAGAAAAGCCCGTGAAAAATAGAACAAAGGAAGGTTTGAGGACCAGAGTGAGGACCTCAGGTAGAACAAACAGCACTCCTGGCTAGCCCAGTTTACATAGGGCAGGCCCAGGGGGAGGAAAAACGTAAAAAAGAGGAGCCAAAGGCTGGGGATCGCTCTCTCTCCCATGAGCTCTCTCTCTTTCTCTCTCTCTCTTCTCTTCACGTCTTTTGGGTCAGCATGCCCTCATGCCTTGAGGAGGTACTTTCCTTTTATTTTCTAAATAAAACTGAGCTATAACACTGATCTGTCTGAGAGCTATAACACGGTTTGTCTGAGAGCTGAGAGCTATAACACAGTCTGTCTGAGAGCTGTGACACACCAAGGGCTTTAACGTCCATCACTTCAAATTTTTGTTATGAGGAGACAGAACTCCCCTGACTTCCCTGGTGGCTCAGATGGTAAAGCATCTGCCTACAATGTGGGAGACCCGGGTTCAATCCCTGGGTTGGGAAGATCTCCTGGAGAAGGAAATGGCAACCCACTCCAGTATTCTTGCCTGGAAAATCCCATGGACAGAGGAACCTGGTAGGCTACAGTCCATGGGGTTGCAAAGAGTCAGACATGACTGAGTACTATCTTTTCTGACAATTTTTTATTACTAACAATAATTTACCAGACTTCCCTGGGGGTCCAGTGTTTAAGAATCCACCTTTCAATGCAGGGGATGTGGATTTGATCCCTGGTCAGAGAACTAAGATCCCACGTGCCACAGGGCACTCAAGCCTATGCTCTTCAACCAGAGAAGCTGATGTGCCACCACAAAGACCCAGCACAGCCAAAACAGAGAGAGAGAGAGAGAGAGAGAGAGAGAGAGACTCAATATTTTAAAAACATTGAGGGAACACCAATAAAGACACTACTGAACTCCTGATAAATTAGTCTATAGGCATCACAGAACCCTTCACTGCCAAGCAGAGGTTCAGGGCTTCATTTCTTCTGCTTCACACTGACCTGTCCAAGGCCCCACACAGCTAGATAAGCAGCACCATTAGGATCAGAACCCAAAGCTGTTTGATGCAAAACCTACAACCTCCACCCTTAACTCAAAGTCAACATGCCTCTCTAGTGCTCTCCACACAGCCTCCAGACCCCTTCCTCCTGGGGAGGCTCCAGAGTGGGATCGCTGTCAGTGTGAAGAGTAGCCATAGTGTAAAACTCCGAATGAGAAAACCACTCAGACACCACCAACCATTCCTTTCAACACTAGACAACAGGGTCCATAAACTACCAACAAAGGTTTTCATCCAGAGGATGAATTAATTACCTAGAGAAACGAAAGACCAGGGCTGATCTCCAAGGCCCCCTCTCTCCACTTCCCTGCTGGCAACTGAGGTATAGGAAGGTGGGTGTCGTTTGCTTAAATTGAAGGGGCCTGGGAGATGGAGGGGAGGGTCTGTTTACCATATGGGCTAAGCATATCCTGTTTATCTGCTGCTGCTGCTGGCACTGGAACCTGGAGGGAGTGAATTCTTCTACTTGCTGAATCCCTGTGCAGGGGACCTAGCCTGCCTGGGCCCCTCCTCACTGCCGCTGCTCTGAGACACTGCTAGAGGAGCTGTGGGGGTGTCTTCTGAAAAAGTGCCGGTGATCTCCTGGGCAGAGAAATCAGGGGAGCCTACATTGGCAGAGTGACCTGTTCTGGTTGAAGACTGCAGACACAGGAAAATTAGAAAACCAAGCAACTGCTAACCCATTAATTGATTTATGGAATCCAGAGCTGATTCCTTAAACATTTTTCTCAAGTTTCTTTATCTCATGAGATTGCCATTGCCTGGTCCCCAATCTCTTTTCCACTTTCTGTCTTTAGAGATCTACTGCTGACTTGAGATCATGCAAGATGTGTGCCTGCATAAGCTTGTACTGAGGGGGAGATTTTTTAAATAGCTGGGGAATGATGATGGTTAGAAAATCCATGGCCACCTCTCTGTGTCATGACACCAGCTGGTAAAGTCGGGGGACTTTCTGGGCCCTTCCTCCAGCTCTGGTGAGGGAAATGCTCGCTCCCATGAGCTGGGCATGGATGGCTGGTGGAGCAGGTAGTGCCCTCCCATCCAGGCACCATGGCCACTTCCACTCAGACATTCAGCACTTCTGGCCTCTGGTCTCTCCACCTGCCTCGCATGGAGGAGGCTCTGGGCCCTAAGGTGTTGGGGTCAAAGCCCCAGAACTGAAGGACAGAGGCACAGACTTCAACGTCTGGGGACTCTTCTGGAAGCCCTCAGACGGCCCCCTGTGCTCCTGGGCCAATGGAAGGTTTGCCAGACCCTTCAGAGAGCACAGAACACTATGCCTTGGTGGCCATGCAGGTCAAAAGGATGAAAGCCCGAAATGAGAACCAGTCCTGAGTGGTCACAGCTGAGATTTGCAGAAGACCAGGTGGGGCAGGGGGTCTCGCCACCTGCTGTGATGTCCAGCTACTTTGCACTCAGGCTGAGCCATGCAAGTCTCTTTCTATGTGCTCAAGCTTTATATAAGTAATTTTGTTTCATTGAAACATTTAACTGAGACTGGAAAATCATCATTAAGGTGACATAAAGCTGAAGGAGGAATTGAAAACTATGTAAAATACACCTTTAGGCTGCTGAGGACATGGCCTTCTGGGGTAAAGGGCCTTTATTGATTCTGACTCTGATGTTGTAGGACAGGGAAAAGGAACTCATTACTCCCACACTGCAATCTCCCAAGCAGAGGATGTTAAAACAGATGAGGCTCAGGCAGAGATGCTGAGTGTGTGTGAGAGAGGAGAGTTCAGTTCAGTTGCTCAATCATGTCTGACTCTTTGAGACCCCATGAACCACAGCACGCCAGGCCTCCCTGTCCATCACCAACTTCTGGAGTTTACTCAAACTCATGTCCATTGAGTCGGTGATGCCATCCAACCATCTCACCCTCTTTCCTCCTGCCCTAAATCTTTCCCAGCATCAGGGTCTTTTCAAATGAGTCAGCTCTTTGCATCAGGTAGCCAAAGTATTGGAGTTTCAGCTTCAACATCAGTCCTTCCAATGAAAACCTAGGACTGATCTTCTTTAGGATGGACTGGATGGATTTCCTTGCAGTCCAAGGGACTCACAAGAGTCTTCTCCAACACCACAGTTCAAAAGCATCAATTCTTTGTTGCTCAGCTTTCTTTATAGTCCAACTCTCACATCCATACATGGCTATTGGAAAAACCATAGCCTTGACTAGACGGACCTTTGTGGACAAAGTAATGTCTCTGCCTTTTAACATGCTGTCTAGGTTGATCATAAGTTTCCTTCCAAGGACTAAGCATCTTTTAGTTTCATGGCTGTAGTCACCATCTGCAGTGACTTTGGAGCCCAAAAAAATAAAGTCAGCCACTGTTTCCACTGTTTCCCCATCTATTTCCCATGAAGTGATGGGACCAGATGCCATGATCTTTGTTTTCTGAATGTTGAGCTTTAAGTCAACTTTTTCACTCTCTTTCACTTTCATCAAGAGGTTCTTCAGTTCTTCTTCACTTTCTGCCATAAGGGTGGTGTCATCTGCATATCTGAGGTTATTGATATTTCTCCCAGAAATCTTGATTCCAGCTTGTGTTTCTTCCAGCCCAGCATTTCTCATGATGTACTCTGCATATAAGTTAAATAAGCAGGGTGACAATATACAGCCTTGATGTACTCCTTTTTCTATTTGGAACCAGTCTGTTGTTCCATGTCCAGTTCTAACTGTTGCTTCCTGACCTGCATACAGGTTTCTCAAGAGGCAGATCAGGTAGTCTGGTGCTCCCATCTCTTTCAAAATTTTCCAAAGTTTGTTGTGATCCACACAGTCAAAGGCTTTGGCATAGTCAATAAAGCAGAAATAGATGTTTTTCTGGAACTCTCTTTTTCGATGATCCAGCGGATGTTGGTAATTTGATCTCTGGTTCCTCTGCCTTTTCTAAAACCAGCTTGAACATTTGGAAGTTCATGGTTCATGTATTGCTGAAGCCTGGCTTGGAGAATTTTGAGCATTACTTTACTAGTGTGTGAGATGAGTGCAATTGTGTGGTAGTTTGAGCATTCTTTGGCATTGCCTTTCTTAGGGACTGGAATGAAAACTGACCTTTTCCAGTCCTGTGGCCACTGCTGAGTTTTCCAAATTTGCTGACATATTGAGTGCAGCACTTTCACAGCATCATCTTTTAGGATTTGAAATAGCTCAACTGGAATTCCATCACCTCCACTAGCTTTGTTTGTAGTGATGCTTCCTAAGGCCCACTTGACTTCACATTCCAGGATGTCTGACTCTAGGTGAGTGATCACACCATCATGATTTTCTTAGAGGAGAGAGACAGAGACAAAGAGAAAATCTCAGAGATAGACAAAATGAAGCAGAGACAGAGACTTTCAGTTCAGTTCAGTTGCTTAGTCATGTCCAACTCTGCAGCCCCATGGACTGCAGCACTCCAGGCTTCCCTGTCCATCACCAGTTCCCAGAGCTTGTTCAAACTCATGAGAGAGAGAGAGAGAGAGAGAGAGAGAGAGAGAGAGAGAGAGACTTTACTAAAAGAAAAAAAAAAAGAGGTTTAACAAAAGTTGCAGGAGTTCCCTTGCCCTCAGTATGTTTGACTCCTTTCGGCATGGCTGGAGTCCTGAAACACTGCCCTTCGTGTGAGGCAGTGACAAGGGGAGCCTCTGGGGTGCTTTTATGGGACAGACAGGTTTGCAGGTTGTCATCACAGGGCCATCAGGAGCCTTGGGCATCCATCCCACAGGAGCAGCTTCTTGACAGTTTCCTCCTCAATAGTCTCCAGCCACTGGAAATGCATTTGTTGCCTTTTTCCCCTGGAATGAGAAAAGGAAGACGGGAGAATTGAGGCAATCTATCAGTGTTTGGAGAAGCTGCAAATTAGCAGCCAGCAAGGTTATAACGAACATCTGAGCCATCGTGACCTTGGAATAAAAATCAAACCCATACTCCTGCCTGTCTCAGAGCTAAGTATGTGGTGAGGGTGAGGGGGGTGGAGGTGGGGGGTGTTGGACGCTGCCCCCTGGTGGCCAGCGAAGGCACGTCGGGTCCGCTGTCCTTGGGCTCCGGTGCTGAATTGTGGGAGTTGTCAGACCACTGGGATGGTGATGAGGTGTGTGCAGTGAGTAATATGCAAGTCACACGGCGCTGATTAACCAGGGAGGCTGTGGGCAGCAAGGGAAAAGCTCCTTCTGCCTCCCGGCTTGACGTTCACTGATTTCTTCTTTAACTCTCCATTTAATTCTGCTTTCAGCACCTCGGATTAAACATTTAATGGCAGGAAAGAGGCTGCTGATGCAGGCGGGAATAAATAAGATGGCCTGTATTTAGAACGAGAACATTTATTTCTGAGTGCAGATCTATCAGGCATGTTACTTATGTCTTGCAATTTTCCAGGATCCAGATTTCTCCAGACCCTTTGATTTTTCCAAGTCGACACAGCAGTGAGGGTGTTTCAGGAGTCATCCCAAACCCTTTCTTAACTGACTGCACTATTTTGATCTGCTTCTTGTTATTTAATCCAGAGGTGACAGTTGTAATGCTGACACAACTGAGGCAGATGGAGCCTTCAAGGCAGAGACAGCTCGAGCTGCTGGATAGTGTGAGGTGGACAGGAGAGATGGGCCGGAGGCTCAGGCCCTGGTTGGCCAGGTGCCTGTGGCGTTGGGACGAGCTGTGGAACAGGAATCAGGACCAGAGCCAGCACCACCCTCGGCCCTTCTGTGAGCCTTCAAAACAGCTCAGTCTCCTTCTCATGGCAGTGCCCACTCCACACACTCCAAGACAAGAATCCATTCAAAGCTCTGGCAGGCCCTTTGGGTGAGCCGCCCCTGCCTGTGGGTCTTAGCTTTCTCCTCCGTGAAGTGGAGTCACAGAAGCATGGTTGCAAACTTGGCAGTAGGGTGGTCACAGTGAGCGTTAGGTTCCTGGTAGGACAGACAACATACCTGCCCTGCCCATTCCATCATGTATGGCTCAGCACACACAGGCCCATTAGTCCCAGAGCCCGGGTTCTGGCTGGTTGTGAATGTAGTCCTTTGTGCAGCATTCATCAAGGCAAGAAGCCACAGCTGGACTGGGAGAAGATGAGCTCAGACTCACATAAGCATGGCCGTGATACACAGGGAACGTTAGGCGGGTTAGAACCTGTGGGAGACCAGGGCAACGTGTGGAGCTAGGACCTGCTCTTCATGGGAAGGCACTCCCCTCCAGGTTCCAAGGGCACAATGTGAGAAAGGCACCTGAAGGCAACCCACTCTGTAGGGTTGGGAAGCCCGAGGCCCTGTCTCTCAACTGGGAGAGAAGCCCCCAGGAGAAAGGGGAGCCCCGTGTATGCAGTAAGGATGCAGCCCCAATGGATTCTGCCTTCTCTTCAAGTCATTTGACAGCCTGTCCAGTTGGGGGCTTTTTGACAAAAATCTCTCCTGTGTGAGATCCTCCCAGACCCAGAAGTACTAGCACACTCTTCTCAGGCTTCTGGAAACTTCTCCCCATGGTCATTTTATTCCCAGAGAGACTGGCAGTCCCTTGCTTTGGATCACACTTGGCCAAAGAGGATTAGAGAAAACAGAGCAGAATTCACTTGATTTTTGACTTCCGTATGCTGTTTGGGTTTTGGCAAAGGGAGAATTAACTCATGGTGACTTGCTTTTCACTCTGAAGAGAAGTTGACATATTTTGCTGGGCACTGAGCAAGCTTGAGAAGATTCATTCGAAGAATTTCTGACCCTACAAAACAGGACTAGAATATACCATATCTCAGGAACGTGCTCCATTGGAGGATAGGGTGTCCCTTGGGAGCGCTTCTCTGACTCAGGGGGAAGTGCCTCGTCACTGGAGTTCTGTCTCCTGCCCCCGATTATTCCCAGGGCCCATGGGACCTCGCACTTCCTGCTGCATTTAGAGCTATGCAGGAGATTAGCCAGGGATGAGCACGCTGGAAGAAGGCAATGGGCGGGGTACCCTGGAGCCATCACCACCTCACCTGGAGCAGGTGCTTATTGTCCGCATCACCCGCCTGGCCCAGGGGCCCAGGGGAGGCAGATGCTGACCTCAGCCCACGGAAGAGCTGTTCTTTAACTGGCCTTGAGTCACTTCATCTCCATTTGCCTTCTGGGGCTGTCTGCCTTACATCATGGATATTTGCATTCCACCCCATCAGTTGGCCCTAAAATCACAGGCTCTCCAAAGGCTGCAGCCCTGCAGTTGTTGAGGTGGAGCCGACCATCCAGTGAGATGGGCGTCGTAGGAAGACTGCCTCCCCTAGTTAGCTGCTACATGAGCTGGAGCAAATTATCCCCATGCAGGAGCCTCAGCTGCCTCCTCTGGGAGGTAACTGCAGCAAAGATCAGGGTAAGCATGCAGCGCCAGCTCCCAGGCACAGATCAGGCTCCGACTAAGGTGTGGCTGTTGGTACTTGTCCCCTGGCTCCCAGAAAACACCATACCTGTAACAAAGACAAGGGTTTCCATTTCACCTCTCTGACACGAGGTGTCCAAGACCCTCCTGGAAGCAGGCCCGTTTGCATGGCCACCATGGAAGGGGCCAGGATGCTCAAGGCCCAGGGGTGGGGGACAGGGGGCAGCTGTCACCCTGGTGATGTCTGCACACCCTGTGGGGCATCGTCATGGCTGCAGACAGTGCTGATGCTGGCGCTTGGCTCTGGTCGGTGCTGCCTGACACCCCTCATCATCAGTCCAGTGTCACGATGAGAGTGACCTGGCAGGGGGCCCTCAACTGACGGTCGTTTGCTGGCTTAAGGGGTCTTCTGTGAAGGGGAGGCACCTGGAACCCAAAGCCCCCTCCTTCCACTTTCTGGAGGTGTCAGCAGGTGTGAAAAGCCATGGAAGTGGGTCCTGGGGGAGCCCATGAATCAAATGAAGCACAGGCAGTTTGGAGTCCCTCAGGGCAGGCACAGCCCAGAGCCCCCTCCTCATCTCCTCAGTGTCCCCTCCTGTCCCTGCCCACACCATGCTTCTTGTGGCCAGGGCCTGGAGAAAACTGTCCCCAACATTCTCAACAGTGAGCGTCCCCTGGAGCCATTGTGCCTGGGGGCGGGGAGGGACCCCAGGCTGGGGCACACTCTCCCTCCTCATGTGGCTCACAGTAGGCCCACGCTGAGCTCTCCAGTCTCCCAGGTGAGGAGTGGGGAGCAGGACCTGAAGGGCTTTGTCCAGGCCTGCTGGCCAGTGCCCTGGGTGGGTGGACCCATTTCCATGACTCCCAGCCTCAGGATGGCTCTGAGCAGCTTTAGGTCAAGGCCAAACGTGGTCCTGGGACATCCTGTGGGTGAGATAGGGTGGGGACAGGGGCAGGCTTGCACTGTGGCTCTGCCATCTCCTGTCCATCCTGAAGGCATTGCCGTGGCACCTGCAACTGGACCCATGGTGACCGTACCTGTGATGACTATACCCGTGGTGACAGTACCTGTGATGTCTGTATCCTCAGTGACCCTACGTGTGATGACTGTACCCGTGGTAACCCTGCCTGTGATATCTGTACCCATGGTGGCCCTACCTGTGATATCTATAGCCACAGTGACCATACCTGTGATGTCTGTTCCCGTGGTGACCCTACCTGTGATGTTTGTAGCCATGGTGACCATACCTGTGTTGTGTGTACTCATGGTGACCCTACCTGTGTTGTGTGTACTCATGGTGACCCTACCTGGGATGTCTGTACCCGTACTGACCCTACCTGGGATGTTTGTACCCATGGTGAGCCTACCTGTGATGTCTGTAGCCATGGTGATTGTAACTGTGATGTCTATAGCCATGGTGACCAGGATTCTCCTCCCCTCAATCACACTGAACCCCTGAGCTATGTCTCCAGAGTCAGGATCTATTTGTACAAGTCAAAAGGCAGACTCTTGTTCTTTGAATAGTAGAACCAAGAATATTTAATAATTCAATGCAGTTGGGTATAGAAACTGTTCTGAGTGCTGTTTATAATTCACAGTTAATTAACCTTCCTCTTCAAAAAGAAATACAAAAGCTTGAGATCTAATTTCTCAATACACATTGTTTTTGGTATCCATTATTTTTAAAATATTTTTCAACTGATATTAAGAAATAATTATTGATTTGCATTTCTCTGATAATGAGTGATGTTGAGCATCTTTTCATGTGTTTTTTTGCCATCTGTATGTCTTCCTTGGAGAAATGTCTGTTTAGTTCTTTGGCCCATTATCACCAGCCCAGGTTGGATGCATGAGACAAGTGCTCGGGCCTGGTGCACTGGGAAGACCCAGAGGGATCGGGTGGAGAGGGAAGTGGGAGGGGGGACGGGGATGGGGAATACATGTAAATCCATGGCTAATTCATTTCAATGTATAACAAAAACCACTGCAATATTGTAAAGTAATTAGCCTCCAACTAATAAAAATAAATGGAAAAAAAAAGAAATAATTATGCAAACTATCTCAGACTGATTAAGGTGACTGTTGCTCTGTTCAGATTTTCTTTGAAAATATGTATTATAATGAGCTTTCGTGCAGTGTATCCTACAAGAAAACATTCCTGTCATCTAATTTTAAAGCTAAAGCCAGTGTACAGAAGAAATGTTACATATAATTTTAAGGCAATCATTTTGCTTTGTGATGAAAAATTCTAACTTTCAGAAGAGGACACAATAGAGTCAGCAATTTTAAGAAACCCTCCATAAATAAAAACAGTTTTGGTTGTAGCAGTTGATAGCTAAGTAACTGTCCAACTAAAATTCCAATTTCAGAATCTCACTCATTTTTAACTTCCTTGTGAATATTATTAACAAGATGATCAGCTTCAGCAAAATATCAGGAAGAAAAATAAAACTGTCTAAAAGAACTAAAAATCATTGTAGAGTGATAACATTCTACCTCAACCAATCACTATTATAGATTATAAAGTTAATATCAAAGAGTATTAGGGCTGAACATTCTCTTTTAAATGGAACAGTTTTAGGAGCTGAACTTAAAACCATTTTTGGTCAGCACCAGGGCACAGATGGCAGACTGTCTGCAGGGCTGCCTGCCTGCCTGGCAGGTGGAGTAGCACCGGGTTGGCGGAGGTCTGAGGTCTGCCCAAAGTCCCCACTGGTCCAGCTCATTCATTTCATCTTCAGTGGCTCAGACAGTGTCCGAAATGTCCAATTCTTTGCGACCCCATAGACTGTAGCCCACCAGGATCCTCTGTATACAGGATTTTCCGGGCAAGAATACTGGAGTGGGTTGCCATTTCCTCCTCCAGAGGATCTTCCCAACCCAGGGATCTAACTCGCATCCCTTGCATCTCTGGCATTGGCAGGCAGGCTCTTTACCACTGGCGCCACCTGGGAAGCCTGACCAGTGGTTCAGACACCATCCAAAACCACAGGTGGTGGAGAGATGGAGCAGAAGGAGATGGAAAGGTGCCAGAGAAGATGTCGTGCCATCTCTCTCAGGGCTTACCACAGACATGCTCTTCTCAGGGCCTTGTTCTGTGATGTGGGCCAGTTACTTACACTTTTATCTCTTTAATTTCCTTAAGAGAAAAGTAAAGATAGTAATACCTACTTGGAGTGGTTGTTTGGAGGAGTAAATGAACACTTACTGAAACACACACATGTGCACATACACACATGCACACACACATGCACACATGCACTTGCATAGACACATGCAGGCACACATGCACAAACATGTGTGCACATATGCACACACATGCTTGCACATACACAATACACACATGCACATGTGCACACACATGCACACACACGTGAATGTAGGGCCTATACATTTTGATGGGAAGAAGGAAACAAGGATGATTGACCCAGGCCGGGGGTTAAGGGTCACAATGAAGTGCTTTCTGCGTCGGGGCTGCCAGATGAGGTAACCTTTGCTTTCCTCTCCATTTTGCCTGGATCAGCCCTGCCTTCCTAGCTTACTATCCTCACCAAGATCTTGTTAATTACAAAAAAAAAAGAGAAGTGGGGAGGACTTGCAAGGGGGGTGGTCTGAGGGTTGTTTTGTGGCAGGCAGGGTCAGTTTTGCAGGCGCTTTGCAAAATGAACACTGGAAAATCAGCCACCCTTCTTGCCCTGAGTGTCCAGTGTGTCTGCTGTGCTTGCTGTTCCCAGTGGGGCAGAGACAATCTGCCAGGGCCTCCGGGAGGCATGAGCTGTTTGCTTTTTCTGTCCTCCAGTTACCAGGAGCAACAGCGAGGGTGTTTGATAGTGAGGGTTCCCTGATGACTTAGTGGTTCTGTCCCCAGGTGCCCAGGCTTGCTAGGCACGAGGCCAGACCACAGTGGCCCACGGTTGGCGGCCACATCAATCTGATCCAAGCTCATCTTCCATCTGAGCCTCTTCTGCTCCCTCAGTGGGTCCCTGACTCCAACGGCCCAGGCTGACACGTGTTCCGTGATCAAAATAGATGTTGTGGCTAGTGCATTTATGTATAAGAACTAATATCACCCTCACAACAACCCATGAGGTAGAGATGGATTTTGCAGATGAGAAAACTGAGGCAGGGACTTCCCTGAGGTCACACAGTCGGTGACTGACCCTGGAGAGTCTGGCTCAGGTATCCCTCCCCATGAACATCACACGTCTGTAGGGCAGGATGTGTGCTGTGCACATGACTCCCTCCAGGTCGCTCTCCAGGATGCCGTCTAGGGTGGGCAGGGTCGCTCTCTCATCCCCACCTCTGTCCGGTGGTCAGTCCTGTGTGATAACTGACTCAGCCCACCTGCTGTGCTTTCAACATCATAGCAGAGAACGAGGTCTGGTACCTCAGGCAGCCCTGTCCTCCCCACCCACCTCTGGTCCCACCAAGGATTGGAGGCAGCCTTTCCCCATCCATGAATCCCAGTGACAGGGAAGGTGACCACCCTGCTGGGATGCCCCTGGTGTCAGCAGAAGGCCCTGCCTAGTTCACACAGGCTCCCCTTTCTCTCCTGCATCCATGCCCTCCACACCCAAAGACAGTGCGCAGCTAACACTGGACTGACAGGCCTTTGTTTCTTGGGATCTTGAATGATTTTTTTTTTTTTTGGTAGCACAGAGTCCTCATTGCTGCTCCACAGGCTCCTCTCAGGTCGCAGTGCTCCAGCTTCTTGAGTTGCAAACCATGGGCTCTTGGGCACGTGGGCTTCAGTAGTTGCGGCTCACAGACTCCAGAATGTAGGCTAGCTAGTTTCAGTGCATGACTCAGTTGCTCTGTTGGAACGTGGAATATTCCTGGACTAGGGGTCAAACCCATGTCCCCTGCACTGGCATGCAGATTCTTAACCACTGGAGCACCAGGGAAGTCCCTTGAATGAGTTTTAAATGCAGGCCAAGATCCTGCAGCAAGAGCCTCTCCTTCCTTTGGCCGCCTGCCCTGAAGCTGAGGGAGACCAGACGCTTGTGTTCAGGCCGTGTTTTTCCTGGTCCCTGGTGTGGTATCCCCTCTTGTGTGAGATCCTCAAGGCAAAAGCCAACTTCCCAAGCCTCTTCTGCCCCCAGAGCATGCACCCCAGTGCCTGAGTAGCTGGTGCTCAGGGTGGTCTCCAGGGAAAGGTCCTGGGCACGCAAGCAAGAACGTCAACCTTGAACAAGGGTCCGTGACCCCACTCGCTGATGCCAGGACATTGGGAGCTGTGGAGTTCACTGGAGGCCATGTGTCATTTGAAGGCCGCCTCCAGGTCCTCCAGGTCCTCTGTGGGCGGATCAGTGGGAAGGTCAGGAAATGCTCAGAGAGGCCGGGAGCCCAGGAGGAAGAGCCTGAACATCTGTCCTCCCCGGTCACCTGCTGTGCTGTCTGCCTCCTGCCACCTCCTGAGTATGCCCACTGTGGCCAGGCTGGTCCAAATTCACCATTTTCTGGTGGATGCAGCTGTGGCAACCCTCTGCTTGTGGCTGGTGGGTACCTTGCCAGGAACTCAGGAAACAGGACAGTGTTGGCCCTGGTGGTGGATGTCCTAGAACCTGCTCAAAGCAAGCTGGTCCACATCTAACTCAGGGAGTGGGAGCAGACTGTGGTGCAACGTCAGGGTGTCTGTGAACCCACGCTCACGACTCCTCATATGTGGGACCAAACAAACGATGTGTCAATGTACACTTAATGTTGGTGCAGTCTGTGCAGATGCTATTGTGATTAATGAAACACGAATTATTTTAGAAGTCATGTTAGCTGCTCAGTAGTGTCTGACTGCACTCCATGGACTGTAGCCCACCAGGCTCCTCTGTCCATGGGGTTCTTCAGGCAAGAATACTGGAGTGGGTTGCTGTTCCCTCTTCCAGTGGATCTTCTCAACCCCAGGATCAAACCCTGGTCTCCCGCATTGCAGGCAGATTCTTTACTGTCTATGCCAAAACCCATGGACTATTTCAAGCTAAATTAAAATGTGGTGTCCGCAGTGTTTTCTTTTAAGAAGTGGTGCTTGTACACAAAAAGGTTGAGAAAAAGTGATGTCAGCACCCCCTGGTTTCGCAAGTGAGGAGGAGAAGCCCCGACGGGAGTGGGGGTACCAGAGCTGGGTCAAGGTCTCCCCAAGGTAGCTCATGGCCTATTTTCCTGGGGGATGCTATTTTTGTGTAGGCTTTTCTGCAAAAGTCACTTTTCTTTCTACTAGGACATGTCTTAATTTTTGTGGGGCTTTGTGGGTCCCATCGCTTACGTGATTTGGGGAACTCCCTTTGGAAATAAAGACTCCGATACTGAACGTAAGACTTGGCCTCAGGAGGGGCCCTGGGATCCTCTCCTCTTCAGGCCTCCATCACCCATGGACTCATCTTCCCTTGAGTCCTCCAGCCGTAGCCTCCTCCCCACAGAAAGTGCAGCCTCCAGCTCAGGGCTCCCTTGTCTTGGAGTGTGTTTCATCATCACTCAATGATCTTCCTGATGAGGACCCACTTGTGTCTTTAAGTCTCATCAGCGGGGATGGAGAGCAAAGGTGGGATGAGGAGTGGGAGTCAGGGAGGGTTTTCTCCTACAAATGAGGCCCACGGCTTGCAGGCGTGGGACCTCTGACCCCAAGGCTGGGCACAGGACTGTGCAGAGACCAGAGACTGGCTGGCCCTGCTCGCCACCTCCCCCAGACCTCTAGAAGTCCAGCTTTTGGCAGCATCTCCTGCCTTCCTAACTCGTTTGAGTCATGGCAAGGACTCCCTACTTCAAAACTGAACTTGGATCCAGACTGTTGGCACTGATCTAAAGTGCTTCCCCAGGGGTCTGTGTCAGAAAGTGTGGTTCCTGTTCTTGGGCTGTCGTAGGACCATGAGCCCGGAGCTTTGGAACTCACAGATGCAGAAGGCCTCCTCTGAGCCTCCTGCTTTAAGCAATGGTCGAACAACTTCTGCGACAATTCTGCACTCAGGAATGTCTTATCTTATGCCTTTGGAAGCTGTGTGTGACATCACATTGTGTCTCTAAGAAAACAGAAGCTGCCCCCAAAATACCACGTTCCCAGGGAGTCCACGGTGTGGCTGGCCCACCCCGGCACTGAGCTAGGGCCCCAGACACCTGGAAGTCAGTGCTGTGTAGAAATGGCAGATGACTGGGTTGAAAGCAGGAGGACAAGGATTATTAATCTGGCCGGGCCAGCTTCAGGCTGTCTGTGACCCCTGACTGTCCAGAAATGCAGAGATGAGGTGAGCTGCACAGCTCTTAGATGTGTGTGTGCCTGGCCTGGTTTATAGTCGAGGCTTCCCTGATAGCTCAGTCAGTAAAGAAGCCACCTACAATGCCGGAGACCCTGGTTTGATTCCTGGGTTGGGAAGATCCACTGGAGAAGGGATAGTCTACCCACTCCAGCATCCTGGGGCTTCCCTTGTGGTTCAGATGGTAAAGAATCCGCCCACAGTGCGGGAGACCTGAGTTCGATCCCTGGGTTGGAAAGATCCCCTGGAGAAGGGAAAGGCTACCCACTTCAGTATTCTGGCCTGGAGAATTCCATGGGCTGTATAGTCCATGGGTCGCAAAGAGCTGGACACGACTGAGCGACTTTCGCTTTCACTTTTGCCTCATGCCCCTGATACTGAGTGAGGGTATCAGGCTGCCAGAACCAGCCCTGCAGGAGCCCGTGCAGTGGAAGAATCCTGGAAGGACATGGCAGCAAGTTTGCCAAGCATGCTGAAGGCTCTCATTTCCCTTCCACTTTGTGCCTTCAGGCCCTTTGGGTGATGTCTCATGTCTGCCTCAGGGGTTCTTTTCAGCCAGACTCAGTTGCTTGTGACCTGTCAGCCTGGGGAAGACTAGCTGCAACATCAGGGAGGCAGCAGGACCGCCTAAGTTCCTGGCCTCTGGGTACCCACCAGGACCCTACCCACTGCCCTCCTCCACAACCATCCACGTCCGCATGACCCTCTATCATCTCTGTGGATCCTCACCACCCAGCATTCACACCTGGTGCAGACCCCGCTCCCGGGGGATGGCAGGTCTGGTCTCCACTCACATGTAGAAATAAACATCTCTCTTCCCTCTTAAAGCACTGTCAGAAGACAGGTGGGGGGGGTGTCCTTTTCTGGGTGTGGGTCTTTTGCAGACATCCAAATTGGCTGGTGCTCTGTCTTCTTCTTGTGAGTAATGTTGACCTACAGCTCAGACCCAGTGGGCTTGTCTGACGTTTTCCTGAAGAACTTTGTGACTTCTCTGGACCTCCTAGGTCCATCCTGTGGTGTTTGTCACCTGCGTGGTCCATGGTGTCACCTTGTGTCTCCAGCCAGCAGAACAGAAAGGAGGTGGCCACGCCAGGTGCCATCAGTGGTTAAAGAACCCACCTGCCAATGCAGATACATGATTTCAATCCCTGAGTAGGAAAGATCTCCTGAAGGAGGGCTAGGCATCCCACAACAGTATTCTTGCCTGGGAAATACCATGGACAGAGGAGCCTGGTGGTCTGTGGTCCAGAGGGTTGCAAAGACTCGGACACGACTGAAGCAACTTAGTATGCACAGTTACTGAGATCTTCTGTCTTGGCCCATGGCCGAGAGTTCTCCCATCACCCCCAAGTCCATGGGAGGCTGAGAAGGGTCTGTCTTCTTTTTTTTTTTTTTTCCATTTATTTTTATTAGTTGGAGGCTTAATTACTTTACAACATTGCAGTGGTTTTTGTCATACATTGAAATGAATTAGCCATGGATTTACATGTATTCCCCATCCCGGTCCCCCCTCCTACCTCCCTCTCCACCCGATCCCTCTGGGTCTTCCCAGTGCACCAGGCCCGAGCACTTGTCTCATGCATCCAACCTGGGCTGGTTATCTGTTTCACCCTAGATAATATACATGTTTCGATGCTGTTCTCTTGAAACATCCCACCCTCGCCTTCTCCCACAGAGTCCACAAGTCTGTTCTATACATCTGAGTCTCTTTTTCTGTTTTGCATATAGGGTTATCGTTACCATCTTTCTAAATTCCGTATATATGTGTTAGTATATGGTAATGGTCTTTATCTTTCTGGCTTACTTCACTCTGTATAATGGGCTCCAGTTTCATCCATCTCATTAGAACTGATTCAAATGAATTCTTTTTAATGGCTGAGTAATATTCCATGATGTATATGTACCACAGCTTCCTCATCCATTCGTCTGCTGATGGGCATCTGGGTTGCTTCCATGTCCTGGCTATTATAAACAGTGCTGTGATGAACATTGGGGTGCACGTGTCTCTTTCAGATCTGGTTTCCTTGGTGTGTATGCCCAGAAGTGGGATTGCTGGGTCATATGGAAGTTCTATTTCCAGCTTTTTAAGAAATCTCCACACTGTTTTCCATAGTGGCTGTACTAATTTGCATTCCCACCAACAGTGTAAGAGGGTTCCCTTTTCTCCACACCCTCTCCAGCATTTATTGCTTGTAGACTTTTGGATAGCAGCCATCCTGACTGGTGTGTAATGGTACCTCATTGTGGTTTTGATTTGCATTTCTCTGATAATGAGTGATGTTGAGCATCTTTTCATGTGTTTGTTAGCCATCTGTATGTCTTCCTTGGAGAAATGTCTGTTGAGTTCTTTGGCCCATTGTTTGATTGGGTCATTTATTTTTCTGGAGTTGAGCTGGAGGAGTTGCTTGTATATTTTTGAGATTAATCCTTTGTCTGTTGCTTCGTTTGCTATTATTTTCTCCCAATCTGAGGGCTGTCTTTTCACCTTGCTTATAGTTTCCTTTGTTGTGCAAAAGCTTTTAAGTTTCATTAGGTCCCATTTATTTATTTTTGCTTTTGTTTCTAAAATTCTGGGATGTGGGTCATAGGGTCTGTCTTCTTAAAGGTCATGTGCCTAGCCTTGATTCACCACCTCTTTTCCTCAAAGAAGGGATGGGATATTGGGGAACAGCTAGCATTCCACCTCCCCGAGAGCCTTCTCTAATTTCCTCCCAAAGAAGGAGACCTTCTGTGTCTCCAGCCTGTCCAGTCCTGAGGTCTCTGCTCACTTGCATGAGGGGTGAGGGTGGAGGTCATATTTTATTTACCACATTTCAAACACTTGAGCTTCATCTCTACTGTGCTCTGGCATAGGGTTTAGGAAATATTGAGTCCTCAGTCTTCATTCAATCAAATTAATGTCTCTCAGCCTTCAGTCTCTCGGCTGTAACATGAGGCTTAATCCAGGATTCTCATGAGTATCTAAAAAAAGCAACAATAAGTGAAGCACGTGGAGAGGCTGAGTGCTGTAGAATTAGAGATGACAGCACTAAGCGCACACTTACTTGCGGATCCCCAGGCCTGGGAAGGGCTGGTGGAGGTTACCGTGCCAAAATGTGAGCAGACCCACGTGAGGCCCAGCAAGGCCTTCGGACCACAGGGTGAGAGAGGACCCCAGGCCAGGAGGACAGGCCGTCTGAGGATTGAGGATGCCTCAGGGCGTTGGCTCCTCTGTCCATGGGATTTCCCAGGCAGAATACTGGAGTGGGTTTCCTCCTCCAGGGGATCTTCCCAAACCAGGGGTCAAACCTGCATCTCCTGCATTGGCAGGCAAGTTCTTTACTGCTGCACCATCAGTTGTGTCTTATTCAGGGACCCTACTGAGGACAATAGCCTTGGAGACAGCCTCTTAGTGGCTCTGAGGGGCTGTTCCAAGGAGGAAAGGAAGGAACCAGGATATGTAGGAGTTTTTGCTGGAAAATAATGTAATTAAGCATCAGAAGAGTACTGCTCATCACCAAGACCAGACCTCTCGAGATAATGATCATAGTGCATCTCTCTGTGCGGACGATGCAGGAGTCTGGGCTCATTGAACTCATTCCCAGATATGCGTCGTCACTGTCTACAGCCAGCGTCCTGTCCTCCTCCATCCTGAATTCCCTCAGGCTGCACCATCAGGCCAGCTATCCTGCTGCTGGCTTCACAGCTGCAGCATCCTGTTTATTGCCATGGCAGGCTACATTTTTTGTCACAGACTGTAGACATGCATCTCCAAAATGCAGGGCCTGTTTGATCAGATGTCATGTATCAACCAGCCTGTGAGCTTGTGCAGAAAAGGTGTTTGTGCCCTTCCCCCACCCCACTAAATACTGACCATTCTGCTGGGAGTGGGACCTGGGCATCTGTAACAGAAGTACACACCATTCCCATGTGTTTCCCTGAGAACCTCCCTAAGGGATTGTTGTGGCTGTTCAGTCACTAGTCCGACTCTTTGTGACCCCATGGACTGCAGCACGCCAGGCTTCTCTGTCCTTCACCATCTCCTGGAGTTTGCTTATGTTCATTGAGTCAGTGACGCCATCCAACCATCTCGCCCTCTGACACCCCCCTTTTCCTTTTGCCTTCAACCTCCTCCCCTCAGTCTTTCCAAGCATCAGGGTCATTTCCAGTGAGTCAGTTCTTCACATCAGGTGGCCAAAGGGTTGGAGCTTCAGCTTCAGCATCAGTCCTTCCCATGAATATTCAGAACTGATTTCCTTTAGGATTGACTGGTCTGAGGGACTCTCAAGAATTTTCTCAAGCACCACAGCTTGAAAGCATACCCAGCAAGAATTATGCAATGACCTTGGTGGCCTCTTCTTGTTCTGCATCTGAAAAACAATCTGGAAATTTTGAGAATTCCTTGTCTTGGCTGGACTGGCCTTCATCGCCTTGAGCCCCAAAGGGACTTTGTCCTCTTGGACAGGCCCATATATGTGAGACCTGAGTGACAATATTCGCTTCTTTAAGATGCAGTGACAAGACAGAGGGGAGTGGGCCCAGATCCTGCTGTAAGCAGAAGCTGCATGGATGGAAATTTCTTCCTCTTCAAGTGAATGTCCCAAGATGCATCCTTCTTGCTTGATTCCAAGAAGGTCCCGGAGCGGGTCAGGGGAGGTGAAGGAAAACTGTACCCTCTCATTTTCATGAGTTGTCTATACTTGCTCAGAAGGCAAGTTTCTCCTGTTGTTCCAAGGCAAGGGTTCAGGCAATTAATTTAGTTGATGAACTAAGGTTTTTTTCCCCTGCAAAACTCTACCCATAAACTACATTTGTTTCACAGCATTTAAACCAATTGCATCATTAAGCTAGAAGCCTGAAGAAAACGTTTGCAGAATGGGGATGTTCGTAATGAACTGGGAAATGTCATGGTTTCATCTGCATGGCCCTTTTCCTCGCATTTCCTTATACTTAATTACCTCTTTAATGAGCAACAAACTCACAGGAAAACAAAAACACCAAGGAACAATGTGTTTAAGGGCATTCGGAGATAATGAACTGAAGCCCCCTTTGTGTATGGCCTGCCTTTGGCATGGAGGCATTTCGTCTTGGTTAACGATCGTCTGGCCATGGGATGTTGGGTATTTGCCAACATAGACATCAGACCCTTGTCACTCCTGAGAACTCTGGTTTCCAAGCTCCCTTCTGACCAGCACGTCTCCTCTGAAGCCTGTGGTCCTCTGCATCAAGTGCTCTGAGCAGTGCACTGAGAGCTCAGTGATGTACTCAGCATCTCCTAATGGATGGGACAGAAATAGTGCTTCTCGGCCCAGCCTGGGGGCTCTTTTCTCCCCTGATCTGGCTCTCATCCCCACACGTGTGACCCCCTGCCCTATGCTGGCCAGACTGCAGCAGCAGTGTTTCCATTGCATCCGAAGGCAAGTTCTAGAAACGAGGTGGACATGTGATGGACTGATGAGAAGCTAGGAGTATGCTGTCCCATGCCCCGTGCCCCTCACCAAGCCCTGGACCCTTCTAGGGATGAAGGTGGTGGGGAGGGGACCCCACAGGCTGCTGATTCTGTCCCTTCTGCCTCAAGGGGTTACTCAGGGTCAGAAAAGCTGTGCATGAGTTTCATGTCTGCAGGGCAGTGCTATCTGTGTGTTCCTGTGTGAAGATTATGTCTAGGCACCTTACGTGCACCCACTACTGTTCCTTTGGGATTTTCTGGTCCTGAAAGAGCACACTGTGAGCGCCGCGGTCAAGCTCGTGCCCCTGATTTCAGGTGGATGATGCTTGCATGTCCCCCCACCCCCACTCTATGCATTCTGCTCGCTCCCACTCTCCCCACTCCCCCTCCCCCACCTGACATGCTGACTCTCCCACCACCCAGCACAGGTGCTGTGGAGCAGGATCTCCCACAGACTGCACTGCAAGCAGTGCCTGTTTTCTCCAGCAACCCAGATGCTGGAGTCTTTCACTCACCGTCTTCACACGCCAGCCAGACAAGCCAGGTGGTTCTGCAGAGAGTCATCTCTGTGTCACCTCCCAAAACCACACCTGAAAGTCAATTTGCTGGCTACTGAAGACACTTGAAAATTACAAGCCCTGGAGGGCTGGCTGGATTCGTTTTTTTTTCCCTCAGCAGAACTTTGGGTTTTTTTATTGGCTCTAGCAACACTTCTGAGTCATTTCCTGGGGTGCCGGGAGATCACAGAGCGCTGGCAGGGCAGATGTGTTAGAGGCAGCCGCTGTGCCCCTCAGGTGACAGCTGGGGCCTCATTCAAGGTCCCCCGGTAGATGGCAGGATGGGGGCAGAACCCAAGACTGGGGCCCCTTCAGCATCTTTCTTGGACCCACTGTGACCCAGGCCTGGGGTGCATCTGGTGATGGGAGTCAGACATGTCGGGCGCTTCCTGGGGGACAAGACTCTGCTGTCTGGTGCTGCTCCTGGGTCACAGGGGTCGGGGTCTGCACAGGCTGCTGGAGACCAGGAGGGAAGCACCAGGGGGTGGGAGGTGGGGGCACAGGGAGACTTTCTTTAGCGGGAGGCCAGCGCTTCATAAAGGGAGTCACTTCTAGCTCTGCTATTGCAGGTCCGGCAGGATGTTGGGGTTCCTCTCACTGAGCCCCCAGGCCAGTAGAGCCCATGATGGAGGAACAGACTGCACCTCGGCCAGCCTCCCTGGGACAAGGAGCTGCAGGGCCCCTAAACTTGGCTGTGGAACGCCTCTGTGGCCCCTGCAGCAGAGCCCTGACTGAGGTGGCCCTGATCCCCCTTAGCCCTGACCCTGTATCCATCCTGCAGTTGATGGGTCCTCTGCCAGCAGGGCCGGGCCTCCAGGCTGGCCCAGTTCCCGGCCTCGCCGTCTGGCTCCTCTGTGACTCCACCTCTGGTGCCACCTCCCTCGCCCTTATTCTGATTCTCACCATCCCCTGTGGGTCTGATGCACTCATTCTGTTTTCTCCATGTGATTTCAGGCCTTGTGATTGCCTTTCTGTTGCTGCAGGCTCTCAGAGCTGGTTTATGGTCTACGCCGAATAATTACTGGTGAATGGGACTTGCATTGCATGGTTGTAGAGCTATGCAGACCGTTATTTTAAAAACAAATCCGGGGTAATTTGTTAATAAAACACATCTCAGAGCTGTTTAGCTCCGGGGTGGTTCTCGGACCCCAGCACTCTGATGAGCGGCACCTGGGAAGTGCCCTCTCTCGGCTTGTTCAGAAGACTGGGTGGGATTGTTCTTTCCGGAATAGACATCAGATCCTACGGGACTCATCCCCAGTCAGAGCTCTAGTTAACCAAGACTCGTTGACAGGGAGGAGCTGTGGGAGCGCCCGGTGGAGGCTGGGCTTATTGCTGTTTCCATCCCAGTCTCCCTGAAGGGGAGGCTATTCTGAGTTTCTGCCACATGGAACGCAATTGCCTCCTTCTGTCACAGTGAGGGGCCCGCCGGCCTTTGAGCATCTCCCCCGACACAGCGGTGTGCCGGGGCCCTGTGTGTGGGCCTGAGCCCTCAGTGTCTCCTGCTTGTTGATTTTCTGAGATTCCAGCTCCAGATAGTTACATCCTCACGTGGTTCTGCTGAGTGCTCCCTGCTGCAGATGAACTGATCTCCTCTAGTTCTGGTTTCTGATCCCCTTAAAGTAATAACCCACAACAGAGCAACAGTAAGTCAACTCAGAAAGGACTTCTTGGGCTAATCATGATCAAATTTGTGCAAAAAAAAAATTAGAGTTGTTTTTAGATGGTTCGCCTCTCTTTGGTCAGGCCTTGATTGACTGGGGTGGACTGATTGGGTTTGCTGCACTGGGGTTCAGTGGTCAGACCAGGCATGTCTGAAATGAAGGTGCACCGGGTGCAGGGAGGCCTTCTCAGAGGCTGTGAGGAGGGAGATGTCCCTGGGGGGGCTCCCCAGTGCCCTCACTCATGCCTTCACACATCTCTGTTTTGTCTCTTTCCTTAGAGGAAATCCTGAAGATCCACATCGCCCACTGGTGGTCTCCGTACAGTATGCGGCTCACCTATGTCACCATCAGCGACTCGTGTGTGCCGGTCATGGAGCTGCCCACCTACACTGGCTCTGTCTACCCACCGTGAAGCCCTACCACTACCCCAAGGTAGGCAGGAAGCCACGCCAGGACAGTCTCTGCATATATTCACCAGCTGCCCCGCCCAGCCGGCTCCCCACCCCCTCGTGGAGCTGTGACTCTCCCATGTGCTGTGAGCAAGGCAGTAAACAGAGGCAGGATTAACAATGTCCCATTACATTGTATTAAATTCCCATCTTTGCAGAGCAAACTGTTAGCAAACTGCATCGTGCCAGTGTGGGGGGGAGGGCCTGATGCCAAAACTTCTGCCGCCCACTCAGCTGGAGAGAGGCTGGGGCCCAGGAGAGTGGACGCAGCCCTGCCTGCCCCGCCTGGTGACAGGGTCCCCATGTTCCCCCGGGGCTGCCTCAGAAGGACTTTCCAGCCTCTGCCAACCAGCCCTGGCCCTGGCTCCCCAGCCACCAGAAGGCTCTGGGAGCTGACACCTCCTGCTGTCCAGAAGTACAGGACACACGGCCTGCAGTTTGCAGCGAGGGGGAAATGGTGCCCAAGCAAGGGTCCCAGGGTCCCAGGCCAGAGGAAAGAAGCACCAGGTGTATCAGTCACCTTGGGCTCCGTAACAACCACCAGAGACCACTGCTTAAACAGCTTAAACAGCAGACATTTTTAAAGCCACCAACTGCTTAAACAGAGGACATTTTTTTTTCTCACGGTTCAGGAGGCTGGGAGCCAGAGATTGCCTAGAAACGAAACAGTTTCCCTGGTGAACCCTTTCACGAGAGTCTCCCCAACCTAGGAGTGATGGGATGACCTGAAACCTAGAAAACTGCAGCCCCCTGATTTTACTGTGAACTCTGGGACAGGTCTCTGTAATTGGAATTAAAACACCCAGGATGGCTCAGGACTGGGGGGACCGTGTTTTAGTAGAAAGTCAGCATATTCTGACCAACAGAATTCAGACGCCCACTTCCAGACTGGAGGCACGAGCTGGTGACCCATCTGTGGGGATGTCTCATCAGCAGCCCAGTCTTCTGCCCTGCCGGCCAGTGCTTGCCCAGGGAGGGGACAGAGGAGAGTGGCATCTCCTCGCCTTCTACTGATACTCCCCTTGAAGGGCTTCATCCTCCCTACGCCGAGCCTCTCATGTCTCCTGGCAGACTTAGCACCCAGGCCGGTCCAGGTGGGAGGTGGCCCCCATACCCCTGTCCCTTTCCTCCCAGGCCTGCTGTGAACATCCCAGCATCTCCCTGCACATCACTGGCCTGAACAGACCCACAGATGACCTGGAGATGGTGCCACCCGATGATCCAAGCATGAGGTTTGCATTCTTCCTTCAATTATGGGACGATAATAACAATGAGATCAGTGCCCGCTTATGTGGTTTCTATGGGCTCAGAGTGCCAATTTAAACGTCCAAGGAAAAGGCACATTTTGTAAAGTTTTCATGACTGCTTTAGGACTTGGTATTCTGGGAAAGGAACACCCATCAAAGCCACTACAGTTTCTTACCTGATATCAGGCTCAGATCCTGCTCCCCAGAGTCTGGGCTTCAGGGGGACAGAGGGGATGGTCAACCACACTTGTCCAGTGGGGGCACTTGGCCTGCACATGGAAGACTTAGGGGGGCACCCCTCAGATGAACAGATGCACCTTTCCAAGAAAGTCCAGGTAATTGGACCCACTGGTAACAGCACCCCATTTTCAGAACATCACTTTAGAGTGTGGAGTCCCCAACCCCCAGGCCACAGAGCCGTACTGTTCCTGTTAGGAGCCAGGATGCACAGCGGGAGGTGAGTGGCAGGCGATCGAGAGAACCTCTGTCTGCATTTACAGCCACCCTCCATCACTCACAGGACCACCTGAGCTCTGCCTCCTACTCAATGAACTCAGTAAATGTAATGCACTTGAATCATTCCAAAACTGTCCCCCGACTCCATCCATGGAAAAACTGTCTGCCGCAAAACTGGCCCCTGGTGCCAAAAAAGGTTGGGGAGTGCTGCATTAGAGCATTAACTGTCCTTTGCCAGGTCTAGGAACCAAGTGGTAAGTCCTGTTCCAGTGAAGCCAAATCTCCCAGTTGGCATAACAACCACGTAGTTGGTGGAACATATTGATAAAGGCAACTGTCCTGTTGTTAGTAATGACTGGTTCAGGTGGATTTTATTTTCCAATCAAGAAAGCTGAGTAGAATCTAACTGAAGGGGTCTGGATTTCAGTTTCATTTTGTCCCAGAGTCCAAGCGGCCTGGGGACTGGTTATACTTCCAGAGTTTACTAATAGCAACGTTAAACCTCACTCTGTTGAGAGTATTGATGGGAGACGCAAAAAGGAAAGGGGACTGGGCTGGCCCCAGCTTTCACTCATTCACAGATTCTGCAAGCCTGTGCACGGGCCCAGTTAAGCCGAGAATGATCCATCCGGAGGCTCAGCAAATACCCAGCCCACGTTTTGCTGTAACGGTAGCCTGGGTCTTCCCTATTCACTTACGGAGTTCTGCATTACTAGCAGCTTCTGGAAGCTTCCAGAAGGGCAGATGCAGTGGCCTCAGCCACTCTGGCTCCTCTGCAGGCCCAGCTCAGGGCTGGACACACAGGCACTTGGAGCCGCTGGTCCATAACAATGTGGGCTTCTCCTGTGGCAGCTTCATTGCTGTTCCTGGTAGAACCCGTCTGCCCAGAGCCTCTGCAGGACCCACTGAGGTTCTTTCAGCTCTTCCGTCTCCAGAGGTGTGTAAAATCAGTGGTCCTCAGGAGGACAGACCCAGCCCAAGGCTCCCCGCTGCCTGTCCCTCCCGGCCCTAGAGTGGTCACCCCACTTGTGCAGTAGGTCCCAAAGCCTCACTCTTGGATGGCTCCTCCTGGGTGATCGGGCCCTCAGTGTGTTCCAGAGTGGAATCAACTTGGGCGATGCTATTCTTGCCGGGACCCACTCTGGTATTCTTGCCTGGAGAAGCCTCTGGACAGAGGAGCCTGGCGGGCTACAGTTCATAGGGTCGCCAAGAGTCAAGCATGACTGAAGCGACTTAGCATGCATGCATGCATTCTTGCCGGGATAGAAGAAACACTGTGACCATTGCTTCATCTTCTCTCCTGAAGATCCATGCATTTTGCTGTCTTCCTCCAGCACCATCCCAGGCCTGGGGCCTGGTCCAGCAGTCTCTCTGAATTAATATTGGAAGTCACCTGGAAAGTTTAAGCCATCTGTTTGAGTTCATTGACAATCTCGTTTAGTCCATTTGGTGATGCTATTTCTGCAGGCCTGATTAGCTTCAAGGACAGTGAAAAATTAGCCTCCGTCAGGGCTGCCGGGATGCGGGCCTTGGGTCCTCTGCTCTGCAGTTTCCTGAGCTCAACGTGGCAATGCTTTCCCGGTGCCAGTAACCCGCAGTGTGTGCATGTCACAATTTCTCATCTCCTTCCCTGTCACAGTCTTGGGATTCTTCAAAGTGAGCCGCAGATCTGTCAGAAATCATGCAGTAAATGTGAGCAGCCATTTAGCAAGCATTTATTTGTGTCCATTAGGCTGAGAATTTAGCATGAATGAAATATGGAGGTTATTATGCAGAGGAGGTATTGGCCTTGAAGGAAGCATTCCAAGCAAGTGGAGGGTTGCAGGCGTGAGAGGGGCTGTGCTGAGAGTGGGGCCTGGACGAGGAGGCCCCCCACCCCCCCTGCCAAGTCTGAGGCTTTCTCTCCCCAGCACTCAGGGCCTGGGGACCCTTTGCAGTGGGGGCTGCATTCTGCATCACAGAGACTTCAGGTACATCCCCAGCTCTCCCCACTGGATGACAGTGTGACCATCGAAAACACCCCAGAACCAGACTGAAAACCACTGGTTCCGAGTGAAGGTTCACAAGCCACTGCCTGGGTCCATATCCCAGTTCTCTGCTCTGGGGCGAGTTCCCCTTCTCCTGCCTCATTCTGATTCCTCATCTGCAAGATGGGGATGAATGTTCACAATCAAGTGTTCACTCGTGGGTGCCGTGAAGATTAGACAGTGCACACAGCACAGGCTGGTCCTCCCGTCTCATGCCCGTGAATCCTACCTGCTGGCCACTGGCACTCAGCCCTGCCCTCAGAACTTCAGGTCCATTTCTAACTGCTGGTCCAACATCTTCCCTTCAACTGGTCAGGTTGTGATTCTCAGAGAAGGTAAATGAGCAGATGTCAGGGGTTTTATTTAACTCACTATTTAACCAATGGGGCATTAGAACCAGTCCCAGGGACAGATGAGAAGCTCCGTGTGTGTGGACAGTCTGACAAGAAATATAAGGACAGGCTTGAGGGTTACTGATCCCCCTGGGCCCTAACTGTAACCTTGGGCTCTTTGACACACCGGACAGAAATCCACATGAGATGCCCACCCCAGCAGGGCTGCCCAGGCCATCGCAAGGCAAGCTGGCCTTTGCACAGGAAGATACTCAGTGACCTCGATTGGTCTTTGCAGGTTTCAGATAAATCCTCTAACTATCTCTAAATGATATCCTAAACTGGGCTTTCCCAGTTGCTCAGAAGTGAAGAATTTACCTGCCAATGCAGGAGCCGCAGGAGATGTGGGTTTGATCCCTGGGTTGGGAAGATCCCCTGGAGAAGGGCATGGCAACCCACTCCAGTATTCTTGCCTGGAGAATCCCATGGATGGAGGAGCCTGGTGGACTACAGTCCAGGGGATCATAGAGAGTAAGACCCGACTGAAGTGACGGAGCATGCACACACATGTGAAGTTCAAACTCCAGTTCTGGGCTGGGCCTGGCACATGGTATGAGCTGGGTAAACATTTGCTGAGTGGGCAAATTAAGTTTAAAATTAGCTGATAAAGTTCTGTTTCAATAGGATCCTTGTAGATACGGATTTCTTTGGTTGTCCTGGAAGCAAAACTTGATAGGTACTTGGCCCTTGCTGACTCAGTACAGGACGCTGTATAGGAGAGCACCCTTTACCCGTCTTGGGCTTGCAGCTGGGACCCTCACAACAAGACAGATTAACAAGAGGGAAGCACAGTTTACACACTTGGCCCACACATAGCATGGGAAAACATCTCAATCCAAAGCATCAGTTCACAAGTGCAGCTTTTACAGCCTCATCTACCAGGAGCAATAAACTTGCAGAGAATTACCAGGGTGAGGAGGCAGGTTTAGGGTTCCCAGGGTGGAAGCTGTGGGGAGTGCACAAACCAGAGGGCCCAGTGCGGGAATGTGTGGACTATAGGTTCCCTGGTGCATCTGTGGGCCAGCGAGAGTCTGTCTCCAGGAAGAAGGAACTATTTCCTGCCTTTAGGCAGAAAACAGGAGCTTTGCTGGGTTCACTGCAAAATAATTGTCATGTCAAAAAGGCATATTTTAGGGTGACCTAGTCTGGTTTCCTTCAACACTAGAGGAACTAAAGCTAGAGAAGGTCAAAGTAAGGCACTTACTTTGTGGAGGGATGGAAAAAGGAAGGAAACCTACGTAATGCCCTCAACAATCTAGGCAAGGATAGACAAACAAAGAAATATATAACAGTCAAAAAGTTAAGTATCGCAAGATAGGCATCAGTTCTGTTCAGAATTTTGCTGAAAGATAGAAACCCAAGGTGGAGGGTGAGGGAAGGAGGAGGGGTAAAAACAAGCAGGATTTGGTCACTTTGGGACATAGACAGAGATATTCCAGATCCAGGAGGAGCATGCAGGGAGGTTCCTCGATCAGGCATGGGCCCAGTTTGGTTGTGTGTTGTTTTCACACTTGTCATTCCCTCTGCCCTTCTCTCAGGAGCCAGGGCGTGGTGTCGTGTCTCACAGCCCTGCGGTGAGGCCCCCTCTACTATTCCACAGAGGCAGGGATGAGAATCCAGCCCCTGAGGGCAGGGTCTGCAGCTCCCCTGGTGGTGCTAGTGGTAAACAACCTGTCTGCCAATGCAGGAGACGCAAGTCCATCCCTGGGTCAAGAAGATCCCCTGGAGCAGGGAATGGCAACCCACTGCAGGATTCTTGCCTGCAGAATCCCAGGGACAGAGGAGCCTATCAAACTGCAGCCCATGGGGTCACAAAGAGTCCAACACGACTGAGCACACAGCTAAATCCACACAGAACCTGAAAGGTGCCCTGGGACTCAAGCCAGGCAGGGCCACCTGTCCCTCCACATGGCCTCCACAGGGAGATGCGGAGAGTCCTGAAAGGCCAGGTGCCACTTCCTGCAGACTGGTCAGGGCCCTTCAAGAGGAGGAAGTACACGTTTCTTGTGTCAGCCATCTCCCCTTCATCCTGCTCACTTCCCACCCTTTGCTGTCACTCTTCAGCCAGCCCAACTCCCCTGCAGCATTCTTGGAGGTGGCTGAATTCCAGGCTCCCCAGTTCTTGCCCTGGTAGGCAGCTACTGCCTTTAGCATGTACCAGGCACTATGGTGGGCCCGTGATGGCCCCTCCATCAGACAACCGGGGTCCAGGTGCCATGGCAGCTCTGGATCAGTGGCCGGGGGAAGCATGGTAGGAGGCACGTGAGTGCTGGGGAGAGTGAGGCAGCTCCTTGCTCACAGAGCCAGAGCAGAGTCAGGGCCTCCATGGGAAAGTGTTCCCCACAGAGAACTGAGAATGGGCGGGGGGCACTAGGCCCAGGGATGTGGTGTGTCCTCGTTACTCTGGGCAGAGTGATCTCCACCTCTCCAGGAAGTGCACCCACGGCGAGGCTGGCGGTTTTTGATGAGAAAGCCCAGCTGCAGTTGCATTTGTTGGTTTCCTTTGCAGGTCTGTTGAGCTGGGTGTTGAATTAAAATGTAACAGAGGCCCAACAGGATCATTTTGAACTGGTGTCGAACCACGCTGATGTGTGTGTGTGTGTGTGTGTGGCTCGCTGCTTCCAGCTGTGCACTTTCCCAGAGGCTGGCACTCTCAGGGCCCTCCCCCACTTCGCCCACTGCCTCCAGGCTCCTCCTGCACCCTCTCCACCCATGATGCACCCGCTTCCAACCTTGAGAGGAAATACCACTTCTGTCTGCCCGGTCAGTTTGAAGTGTGGGCTCCCTGGGAGACTGGCACATTGGGTCTGGAGCAAGCCATTATTCAGGATCAGGGGCATGACAGAGGTCATCAGAGCAATGGAAACGCCACAGAAAAACAAGGCGTTTGTTCCTGAGGACCTGAGTGCCACACTCCTATCAACAATTAACCACCACCTCCTACCTTGTGGCTCAGCTGGTTAAAAATCTGCCTGCAATGCGGGAGACCTGTGTTTGATCCCTGGGTTGGGAAGATCCCCTGGAGAAAGGAAAGGCCACCCACTCCAGTATTCTGGCCTGGAGAATTCCATGGACTATATAGTCCATGGGGCCACAAAGAGTCAGACACGATTGAGCGACTTTCACTTTCACTTTTCTTTCTATTTTCACCACCACCCCCACTTCCACCATCAACACCCCCAATAGTACCTCCACCTCTGCCATCACCATCATCACCTCCATCTCATCCACCAACACCTCCACCTTTACCATCAACACCAACCACCACCTCTACCACCTTCATCACCACTGCCTGACTTGCCAATTGTTGCTTTTTAACTAGGGGTAGAACCGAGGCTCGAACACAAGATTCCTGACACCTGACCCACCGTGCGTGCCCTTGTTCCAGAGCTTTCACTTCTGCCGTGTCTCACTTAGTGCCTAAGCTCTCAGGTGGCATGCAGAGGATGACTTCTCTAACTCTCCCTTTCCTGGTTTTCTCCACTGGGGGGTGTGGCCTGGGTTTGGGGTTTTTTTTAAAGCTCCTCGGGTAATTCGGAAGTGTGAGCAAGTCAGCAAAGCCCTTCTTGGGAGCAGTAGTTTTTTCACCTAGAATGGAAGGTCCATGTCATTTTATTTCTTTTTTTAAAATAATTTCATTTCTTTCTTATTTTGGCTGTGCTGGGTCTTCGTTGCTGCCCAGGCTTTCTTCAGTTGTTGCGAGCAGGTGTTACTCTCTAGTTGTAGAGTGTTGGCTTATCATTGCAACGGCTTCTCTTGTTGCAGACCACAGACTCTAAGCACATGGGCTTCAAGAGTTGCAGCATGTTAGCTCAGTAGTTGTGGTTCCCAGGCTCTAGACCACAGGCTCAGGAATCATAGTGCCTGGGCTTAGTTGCTCCAAGGCATGGGGGATCTTCCTGGACCTGGGGTTGAACCCATGTCCCCTGCATTTGCAAGTGGATTCTTTTTTTTTATTTTACTTTTTATTTTTTATTTTTCCATTTATTTTTATTTTTTATTTTTCCATTTATTTTTATTAGTTGGAGGCTAATTACTTTACATCATTACAGTAGTTTTTGTCATACACTGAAATGAATTAGCCATGGATTTACATGTATTCCCCATCCCAGTCCCCCCTCCCACCTCCCTCTCCACCCGATCCCTCTGGGTCTTCCCAGTGCACCAGGCCCGAGCACTTGTCTCATGCACCCAACCTGGGCTGGGTGATCTGTTTCACCCTAGATAATATACATGTTTCAATGCTGTTCTCTTGAAACATCCCACCCTCGCCTTCTCCCAGAGTCCACAAGTCTGTTCTATACATCTGAGTCTCTTTTTCTGTTTTGCATATAGGGTTATCGTTACCATCTTTCTAAAGTCCATATATATGTGTTAGTATACTGTAATGGTCTTTATCTTTCTGGCTTACTTCGCTCTGTAGAACTGCCATATGACCCAGCAATCCCACTTCTGGGCATACACACCAAGGAAACCAGATCTGAAAGAGACACGTGCACCCCAATGTTCATCGCAGCACTGTTTATAATAGCCAGGACATGGAAGCAACCCAGATGCCCATCAGCAGACGAATGGATGAGGAAGCTGAGGTACATATACCCCATGGAATATTACTCAGCCATTAAAAAGAATTCATTTGAATCAGTTCTAATGAGATGGATTAAACTGGAGCAAGTGGATTCTTTACCACTGAGCTACCAGGAAAGCCCTATGTCATTTTCAAATCAAAGATACTGCCCCCACCTCTATCACTGAACCTGCCATCCTACTAACATATTTCTAATCTTTTGTCTTTATATGAATGACCATGGGAAGATACGTGTTTCATCTGAATTTGATTTCCAACTTTATTCAGAGGTGTTTGTGGGATGAATTAGAAATGCATATGCTGTCTAATGCCCACAGAGTTAGACCTCACTCTGTTTCTACCTCATGTATTAAGTAGTGACCTGGCTACCTAAACATTCACATGACTTCATCTCAGGAAGCTGTTCAAGGGCCTTGACTCAGCTGGACAGCTGTTGTGTTTGTGGTATCAGATAGGGTGTATTTTTTTTTTTATCCATGAGCCCAAGAAGCTCTTCATAGTGACGGCAGAAATATGGAAGGCCAAGTCTAGAGAAATGCCAGATCTTTATTCCATTGATGCTTTGGAAAGGGGGTTCTCAACAATGCTGTTAATCACACGTTTCCATGTTCTCATCAATCAAAATGTCTTGTGCTTTAGAATCCTGGGAATCTGGCCGTGGATGTCCAGATAGATAAACTTCTGGTGAAGAACATATGTTCTCCATTGTTATGGTTTGTGTTTAAAGGGAAGAGAGATCATTCTGAAGACCCCATCCCTAGATATGCAGGGACTGAATCGTCTGTGTAGGCAGACTTACACAGAGCAGGAGAATAACCCGTGCTTTGCTCCTCATCTTAGCAGCCAGTTCTGCAGTGTGGCCAGACCCTCAGAGGGAAAGATAAGGTCACGTGGTCTCTTCCTGTGTTGAAAGTGAAATTCTGGGGCCCCCCTGGTGGCTTTATGGTAGAGAATCCGCCTGCCAGTGCAGTGGACACAGGTTTGATGCCTGGTCCGGGAAGATCCCACATGCTGGGGAGCGGCTGAGCCAGTGTGCCACAAGTATGGAGCCTGTGCTCTAGAGCCTGCAAGCCACAACTGTGAGTGTGTGTGCTGCAGCTCCAGAAGTCCAAGGGCCCTAGAGCCCATGCTCTGCAAGAAGAGAAGACACCACAATGAGAAGCCTGTGTATCACAACTAGAGAGTAGCCCCCACGGGCAATGACTAAAGAAAACTGTGCAGCAACAAAGACTCAGCACAGACAAATAAATGAACTTATTTTTCAAAAAAAGAAAGTGAAATTATGGAACTATACATCAGATAGTAACTTGTCTTACAGCCGCGTCATCCTTTTATTTTGCAAAGTGCAATCTCCCTGCAGATATTTTTGTACAATCAAGTGTCTGCTCCAAAGGCTCGGGTGTGTAGCCATATACTTGCTCACAGCAGCATTTGTCATTTGATGTCATTTCAGTTTGTTCAATGCTTTCTGTTACCATCATCCTTTTTCTAAAATTGTCCTCTCAAAGTATTTTTCATTCCAGCTTCATCCAGGGGCTGAACATAGCTGGAAAAGCCAGCATCAGTCGTAGGCCCTTTATTTCACTGGATCAGCAGGCCTTTTGCTCCCCTGCCCTTTACTGCCACGTGAATGTCAGAACCTTTGCCAGAATTTGGAAAGCCGAGAAGTGACATGGCACATTAATCCCTGTGCAGGAGATGCTGCTCTATTAATATTTTATGGGAAACAAATGGACTAATAAAAAATTCACATACTGCTCATCAGGAGGAGTTGCTGTGTTTTGACTTGAAGGCACATTTGTCTGGAGATTCGTGAGGAGGCTGTGGTATTTTCTCAGCCAAGCTGTGCTATTTCAGCAACAGTGGCTTGCACATGGCTCCTCCTATCAGGGCAGTCCTCACCCTGTACTGAAATTTGGGGATTCTCTGTCTCCCCACAAACTGGGAGCTCCACTACAACCAGGCATTGGGCCTCTGCATGCCAACACCTAGAACCGTGTCCACACTGAGCCCTGAATAAGTAAATGCTCTGTGAATGAATAAAAGTATTTATGAGTGGATAAAGCACTTTAGAATACAGGAAATTGATGGCATGTCTTCCAAGAACCTTTGCATCCTGTTAATCATTTGGTTTCATGTTCTTTTTAAAACACAATTTGTCCAGTCCTTGAAACATGATTTTCTATTTTCTGTGACTATCAAAATGCTTCTGTGTCTCACTCCATCTCAACACTGGATCAACTCTGGTGTCTCTCACAGCCCAGCTCCATCTCATGTTCTTAGATTCAGTTCAGTTCAGTTCAGTCACTCAGTTGTGTCTGACTCTTTGCGACCCCAGGGACTGCAGCACGCCAGGCTTCCATGTCCATTACCAACTCCCAGATCTACTCAAACTCATGTCTGTCAAGTCGGTGATGCCATCCAACCATCTCACTCTCTGTCATCCCCTTCTCCTCCCGCCTTCAATCTTTCCCAACATCAGGGTCTTTTCCAATGAGTCAGTTCTTTGTATCAGGTGGCCAAAGTATTGGAGTTTTAGCTTCAGCATCAGTCCTTCCAATGAATATTCAGGACTGATTTCCTTTAGGATGGACTGGTTGGATCTCCTTGCTGTCCAAGGGACTCTCAAGAGTCTTCTCCAACACCACAGTTCAAAAGCATCAATTCTTCAGCGCTCAGCTTTCTTTATAGTCCAACTCTCACATCCACACATGACTACTGGAAAAACCATAGCTTTGACTAGACAAACCTTTGTTAGCAAAGTAATGTCTCTGCTTTTTAATATGCTGTCTAGGTTGGTCACAGCTTTCCTTCCAAGGAGTAAACGTCTTTTAATTTCATAGCTGCAGTCACCATCTGCAGTGATTTTGGAGCCCAAGAAAATAAAATCTGTCACTGTTTTCATTGTTTCCCCATCTATTTGCCATGAAGTGATGGGACCAGATGCCGTGATCTTAGTTTTCTGAATGTTGAATTTTAAGCCAACTTTTTCACTCTCCTCTTTCACTTTCATCAAGAGGCTTTTTAGTTCCTCTTCCTTTCTGCCATAAGGGTGATGTCATCTGCATATCTGAGATTATTGATGTTTCTCCCAGCAATATTGATTCCAGCTTGTGCTTCATCCAGCCCAGAATTTCTCATGATGTACTCTGCATATAAGTTAAGTAAGCAGGGTGACAATATACAGCCTTGATGTACTCCTTTCCTTGTTTTGAAATAGTATGTTTGTTGTTCCATGTCCGGTTCTAACTGTTGCTTCTTGCCTGCATACAGATTTCTCAGGAGGCAGGTCAAGTGGTCTGGTATTCCCATCTCTTGAAGAATTTCCCACAGTTCAAATCCTATTTTCTCCTCTCTTTTAACTGTGACCAGATTTCTCTTTATTCTTTAGAACCTTACCTGCCTACCAATTCTCTTATTAACTCAGAGAACATCTAGGGAAAGCAGAAATGGAGGCAGAGACAATCATATGGATCAAGGAAATGTCACCACATGGTCCACCCACCAGAAACACCTGGATCACTTAGCTTGGTGGTTCTCAAACTGGGGCACCAGTTAGCCCAGTTAGATGCCTCGGCCCCACCCAGAGTCTCAGATTCAGTTTGTGTTTCCAACATTTCCCAGGTTCTGCTGGTCTGGAGGTCCCCACCTTAGGAATACTGACTCTGGTCGTTAAATGTGGGGGTAGGAGGCAGAGACTGTTTCTCCTCCAGGGCCCAGGGTCAGCACTTATGCTCTGGTCATCTTTCTCTGGACAGGCACTGCCTCCCCGAGTGCAGGTGACAACAGGGTGTGCCTGCTGCCTAGGTGTACCCAGGCCACACTCAGGGCCCAGGAGACAGCTCCCCCATCTCCATCCACATCCACACTTCTTGAAGGTGGCAGTGTGTGTGTATATGTGCATGCTCAGTCATGTCTCAATTTTTTGGGACCCCATGGACTGTATCCCTCCAGGCTCCTCCATCCATGGGATTCTCCAGGCAAGAATACTGGAGTGGGTTGCCATTTCCTCCTCCAGAGGATCTTCCTGACCCAGGGATCAAACCTGCATCTCTTGCATCTCCTGCATTGGCAGGCAGATTCTTTACCACTGAGCCACCTGGAAACCCATCTGTGTATGAAAGTGAAAGTGAAAGTCACTCAGTCATGTCCAACTCTTTGCAACCCCATGGACTATACAGTCCATGGAATTCTCCAGGCCAGAATACTGGAGTGGGTAGCCTTTCCCTTCTCCAGGGGATCTTCCCAACCCAGGGATTGAACCCAGGTCTCCTGCATTGTGGGCAGATTCTTTACCAGCTGAGCCACAAGGGAAACCCAAGAATACTGGAGTGGGTAGCCTATCCCTTCTCCAGAGGATCTTCCTGACCCAGGAATCAAACGGGGTCTCCTGCATTGCAAGCAGATTCTTTACCAACTGAGCTATCAGGGAAGCCATATATATATATATATATGCATTTTATTTTCTCTACTGGTTAACTTTATAAAATGAAACAATACTCTTACAAGTTTCTCTCGTATCACATTAACTACAGGCAAGAATTTTAAGCAACCCACTTGGTAAAATGGGTCTGAAAGTCATGCCCTTTCCTACAGGTCCATTCTCTGCCCCTCCCACCTAGAAAATTCTGTCTTTTTAATATTTTTATATCCCTGAAATTGATGCCATTTGTGTTCTTCCCCTAACCCATAACTAAACTTTCCCTATTTATCTGTAGGTTGATTCTGAAAGACTACAATCAATAAATAGCATAACTTTTTCATAAAAAATTGTCTGTCTTGGTAGCGCTAAGTAGCATCCTATGACTGTGTCTCTTTTTTGTTCAGCTTTTTGTTTTTCCTGAAGTTTTAAATTGCCTTTGTTTTTATTTGAACTATTTTATTTTATCACACCCTCATCATCTTCCCCCAGACTCTATCAGGTATTCTGTTGCTTTGCCTCCTTCCTCACTTGCGTCTCTGCAAGACCACTCCACTACCCCAATTCTAGTCTGGAATCATTATTCTTTTTCACACCAGCACTGTGCCACCCGGGGAGACCCCCTCAATGCTCTCTGCATTGGAGCCACTGTTCCTTAGATCTCACATCATCTTCTTTCTTGATTTACTTCCACTTTTGTCTGGAGTACACCCTCCAGATGCTTTCCTAAGAAAGAACTATGGGAGTTAAACTTTCTGAGTTCCTGAATATTTAAACATGTCTCTATCAAATCTCTTGAAAATCTTAGTTGTATGTAGAATTGCAGTTTGAAAACCACTGTCCCTCAAATTTGGGGCTATAATTCCATCTCACGTCCAGTGTTGCCAATGACAAACCTGAGGTCAGTCTGACACTCGTTCCTCTGTGAATTATTTTTTTTTTCCCCTGAAAGATATTTGAATGAACTAATGTGTCTAAATGTGGGTCGGGTTTCTCTGGTTTTTTTTTTTGTGTGTGTGTGTGTGTGTGCACCATCTGTCTCATCCAGACACTCTCAGATGACACTCCTGCTCAACCACATTTCCCAACCCCATGCTGACTGCACCTCAAACTCCAGGTCCCCAAAATTCTCTCTGGGGTTGACTCTGCACGTGTTTTAATCTGCTGCTTTTTCAACCAGCCTCATCCCTCATGATTCTTATGTGTGAAATGTGGTGAAACCATTCCTGTAATCTTTATGTGTGTGTATACCTGTTTTATTCCTTCATTATCATCATGATTGCATTTCTGGTGGGAGAAGACAGAAATAAATGTGATGGATCCACCAATTTAAATTGGAAACTTCCAGTTATCCTTAAGAACCTTTTTCTTATTTAAAAAATCATCTCTGCATTATAGAAAATAATAGTCGTTTGCCACCCCACGGCCTACAGTAACTGCTCTGAGTATTTTGATAAATTTTCCTGATATTTTTATCTAGAAATGCACACTTGTTATTTATTTGCTCATTTTTAAAATAATCATTTTCCCAGCACAATTTATTGTACAAGTCTTCCTTTCCTTACAGATTTGGGATGACAGTTTAATATTATTAAATATTAAATTCTTAGATAAACTATTCTGTTCTAATATAAACCCTTGTGACTTAAAGCTGCCCATCACTGATGAATTTATTCAGTGTTATATCAGTTACAAAGTCTATAGCTACTCTGTACCATTAGCAATAAATCCCTTCTCGTCAATCTTCCTCTTTAAACTATCTTGTCATTTTCATCCATTTCTTCTTGTATGTGAACTTTAGTATTATTTTATTCTTCCTCTTCTCCTCCTGCCTTCAATCTTTCCCAGCATCAGCATCTTTTCCAATGAGTCAGTTATTTGCATCAGGTGGCCAAAGTATTGGAGTTTCAGCTTCAGCATCAGTCCTTCCAAAGAATATTCAGGACTGATTTCCTTTAGAATTGACTGGTTTGATCTCCTTGCAGTCCAAGGGACTCTTAAGAGTCTTCTTCAACACCACAGTTCAAAAGCATCAATTATTTGGCACTCAGCCTTCTTTATGGTCCAACTCTCACACGCATGTATGCAGTCAACATATGCAGTGATTTTGGAGTCCAAGAAAGTAAAGTTTGTCACTGTTTCCATTGTTCCCCCATCTCATTGCCTTGAGGTGATGGGACCAGATTGCCATGATCTTCATTTTTTGAATGTTGAGTTTCAAGCCAGCTTTTTCACTCTCCTCTTTCACTTTCATCAAGAGGCTCTTTAGTTCCTCTTCACTTTCTGCCATAAGGGTGGTATTATCTGCATGTCTGAGGTTATTGATATTTCTCCCAGCAATCTTGATTCCAGGTTGTGCTTCATCCAGCCCAGCTTTCTCATGATGTGCTCTTCATATAATTTAAATCAGCAAGGTGAAAATATTGACATACGCCTTTCCTGATTTGAAACCAGTCTGTTTTTCTGTGTCCGATTCTAACTGTTGCTTCTTGACCTGCATACAGGTTTCTCAGGAGGCAGGTAAGATGGTCTGGTATTCTGATCTTTTGAAGAATTTTACACAATTTGTTGTGATTCAAAGATGTGTCAAAGACGCAGTCGAAGACGCAAATGGTGACTGCAGCATGAAATTAGAAGAAGCTTGCCCCTTGGAAGAAAAGCTATGAGCAACCTCGCTAGCATATTAAAAAGCAGAGACATTACTTTGCCGACAAAGGTCCATCTAGTCAAAGCTATGGCTTTTCCAGTAGTCATGTATGGATGTGAGAGTTGGACTATAAAGAAAGCTGAGTGCTGAAGAATTGATGCTTTTGAACTGTGGTGTTGGAGAAGACTCTTGAGAGTCCCTTGGACTGCAAAGAGATCCAACAGTCCATCCTAAAGGAAATCAGTCCTGGATATTCATTGGAAAGCCTGAGACTGAAGCTGATACTCCAATACTTTGGCCACCTGATGCAAAGAACTGACTCATTAGATAAGGCCCTAATGCTAGGAAAGATTAAAAGAGGGAGGAGAAGGGGATGACAGAGGATGAGGTGGTTGGATCACATCACCCACTCAGTGGACACGAGTTTGAGTAAGCTCTGGGTGTGGTGAAGGACAGGGAAGCCTGGCGTGCTGCATTCCATGGGATCACAAAGAATCGGACATGACTGGGCAACTGAACAACAACAGACTTAAAACAGCTGAAAAATCTGAGATCAGCGTAAATCTGTATTTTTTTCTCACAACTTATTTCCTTATTACTGGATCATTGTGGCATTTCTTTTCCTGTAGACTTCTTAGTATCTATGAGAATATTTTTAGGTGCTCTGTTAATTTCCCTGGAATCAGAAAACCCTTTAATTTGGAAGTTCACATCTGTACTATGTAGGCATCTTTTGGTGTCTTCGATGATTGCATCTCTTCCCATCACTGCAGTTCCTCCGTGAGAAGCACTTAGATCCTCAGATGTGAGGACCATCTGCTGTCTTCCATCTCTCTCCCACCAGGACACCTTCCTCTGCCTTCTGGGGGAGTTCCCCAAATTTTCTTCCATTTCTCTGGGTCAAATTTCGCTCGTTTTTCAATTTCAGTTTCTTTACAGTCTCCTCATCTCACCTCTTTGGTTGCACTTCTAAATAGCAAACCTCTGCAGCCTGTCTCTGTGACCTTCCATCACACCTCGACAGGAATGCCTGCATCAAACAGATCCAAAGACCAGGCCCTTCAGCTGCCCAGCTCTCCACAATGTTTGTCTAACAGGGACCAGAGCTCTCTAATAAGAGGGCTAAGATGTAGCTTTTCTAGTGTTTCTGCCTTTTACTTTGCATCTTAATAACCGTGGATAACCTACCTCAACATAGAAAAGGCCATATATGATATGCCTTCAACAAACAAACAAAAGCCTTTCACAATTATTCTCAATTGTGAAAAATTGAAAGCATTCCTTCTAAGATCAGGAACAAGACAAGTGTGTCCATTTTTGCCAGTTTTATTCAACATATTTCTGGAAGTCCTAGTTACAGCAATCAGAGGAGAAAAAGAAATAAAAGGAATCTTGAATGCAAATGCTGATTCCCAACCAGTAATGCAAAAGAAGCTGAAGTTGAACGGTTCTATGAAGACCAACCTGACCTTCTAGAACTAACATCCAAAAAAGATGTCCTTTTTATTATAGGGGACTGGAATGCAAAAGTAGGAAGTCAAGAAACACATGGGGTAACAGGGAAATTTTACCTTGGAGTACAGAATGAAGCAGGGCAAAGGGTAATAGAGCTTTGACAAGAGAATGCACTGGTCATAGCAAATACCCCTTCCAACAACACAGGAGAAGATGTTACACAAGGACATCACCAGATGGTCAACACTAAAAGCAGATTGACTATATTCTTTGCAGCCAAAGATGGAGAAGCTCTATACAGTCAGCAAAAACAAGAGAGGGAGCTGACTCTGGCTCAGATCATGAACTCCTTATTGCCAAATTCAGACTTAAATTGAAGAAAGTGGGGAAAACCAATAGGCCATTCAGGTATGACCTAAATTAAATCCCTCACAATTACACAGTGAAAGTGAGAAATAGATTTAAGGGATTAGATCTCATAAACAGAGTGCCTGATGAACTATGGATGGAGGTTCATGCCATTGTACAGGACACAGGGAGCAAGACCATTTCCGAGGAAAAGAAACGCAAAAATGCAAAATGGCTGTGTGAAGAGGCCTTACAAATAGCTGTGAAAACAAAAGAAGCAAAAAGTAAAAGATAAAAGGAAGATATACCCATTTGAATGTAGAATTCCAAAAAATAGCAAGTAGAGATAAGAAAGCCTTCCTCAGTGATCAGTTAAAGAAATAGAGGAAAACAACAGAATGGGAAAGACTAGAGATCTCCTCAAGAAAATTAGAGATACCAAGGGAATATTTCATGCAAAGATGGGCTCAATAGAGGACAGAAATGGTATGGACCTAACAGAAGCAGAAGATATTAAGAAGAGGTGGCAAGAATACACAGAAGAACTGTATAAAAAAGATCTTCATGACCCAGATAATCATGATGGTATGATCACTCACCTAGAGCCAGACATCCTGGAATGTGAAGTCAAGTGGGCCTTAGGAAGCATCACTATGAACAAAGCTAGTGGAGGTGATGGAATTCCAGTTGAGCTATTTCAAATCCTAAAAGATGATGCTGTGAAAGTGATGCACTCAATATGCCAGCAAATTTGGAAAACTCAGCAGTGCTTTCCAGGACTGGAGAAGGTCAGTATTCATTGCAATCCCAAAGAAAGGCAATGCCAAAGAATGCTCAAACTACCACACAATTGCATTCATCTCACATGCTAGTAAAGTAATGCTCAAAATTCTCCAAGCCAGGCTTCAACAGTACGTGAACCATGAACTTCCAGATGTTCAAGCTGGATTTAGAAAAGGCAGAGGAATCAAGGATTAAATTGCCAACATTCACTGGATCATCAAAAAAGCGAGAGAGTTCCAGAAAAACATCCATTTCTGCTTTATTGGCTATGCCAAAACCTTTGACACTGTTGATCTCAATAAACTGTGGGAAATTCTTAAAGGGATGGAAACAAAAGACCAGCTGACCTGCCTCTTGTGAAGTCTGTTTTCAGATCAGGGAGCAACAGTTAGAACTGGACATGAAGCAACAGATTGGTTCCAAATAGGAAAAGGAGAACGTAAGGCTGTGGGTTTCCACCGTGCATGTGTAACTTATATGCAGAGTACATCATGAGAAATGCTGGACTAGTGGAAGCACAAACTAGAATCAAGACTTCCAGGAGAAATATCAATAACCTCAGATATGCAGATGACACCACCCTTATGGCAGAAAGTGAAGAAGAACTAAAGAGCCTGTTGATGAAAGTGAAAGAGGAGAGTGAAAAAGTTGGCTTAAAGCTCAACATTCAGAAAACTAAGATCATGGCATGCAGTTCCATCACTTCAGGGCAAATAGATGAGGAAACAGTGGAAACAGTGACAGACTTTATTTTTGGGGGAGCAGCTGCAAAATCACTGCAGATGTTGACTGCAACCATGAAATTAAGAGATGATTACTCTTTGGAAGCAAAGTTATGACAAACTTGAACAGCATATTAAAAACAGAGACATTACTTTGCCAACAAAGGTCTGTCTAGTCAAGGCTATTATTTTTCCAGTAGTCATGTATGTGTTTGAGAGTTGGAGTATAAAGAAAGCTGAGCGCCGAAGAATTGATGCTTTGGAACTGTGGTGTTGGAGAAAACTCTTGAGAGTGCCTTGGACTGCTAGGAAATCCAACCAGTCCATCCTAATGGAAATCAGTTCTAAGTACTCATTGGAAGGACTGATGTTGAGGCTGAAAGTCCAATACTTTGACCACCTAATGCGAAAAGCTGACTCATTTGAAAAGACCCTGATGCTGGGAACGATTGAAGGTGGGAGGAGGGGAAGATAGAAGATGAGATGGTTGGATGGCATCACCAACTCAATGGACATGAGTGTGAGTAAACTCTGGGAGTTGATGATGGACAGGGAGGCCTGGCGTGCTGCAGTCCATGGGGTCACAAAGAATCAGACACGACTGAGCAACTGAACTGAACTGAGATCAGAAAAGAAGAAGTAAATCTCTCACTGTCTGCAAATGACATGATACTGTATACCAAAAACCCTAGAAGTAGTATTAGAAAATTACTAGAGCCAATTAGTGAATTTAGCAAAGTTGCAGGATACAAAATCAGTACACAGAAATCACTTTCATTTCTATATATTAACAATGAAAAATCAGAAACAGCAATTAAAGAATCAACTCATTCACTATTGCATCAAAAGTAATTAAATATCTAGGAATAAGCTTACCTAAGGAGACAATACAATTGTACACAGAAAATAATAAGACACTAATGAAAGAAGTCAAAGATGACATAAACAGATGGAAAGATAGTCCATGTTCCTGGGTTGGAAGAATCTATATTGTGAAAATGACTAAACTACCAAATGCAATCTACAGATTTAATGCAATCATTATCAAATACAAATGGTATTTTTAACACAACTAGAACAAAATTTCACAATTCATATGGAAACACAAAAGACACCAAATAGCCAAAGCAGTCTTGAGAAAGAAGAATGGAGCTGGAAGAATCCACCTTCCGGATTTCTGGTCATACTACAAAGCTACAGTCATCAGGGCAGTATGATATTGGCAAAAAAAAAAAAGAAAGAAATATAGTCCAGTGGAACAGATAGAAAGCCCAGAAATAAACCCATGCACCTATGGATACCTTATATATATATAAGAATATACAATGGGGCAAAGCCTCTTCAATAAATGGTGCTGGGAAAACTGGACAGCTACATGTAAAAGAATGAAATTGGAACACTTCCTAACACCATACACAAAGATAAAGTCAAAATGGAATAAATACCTAAATGTATGACCAAAACTATACAACTCTTAGCGGAAAACATGGGCAGAACTCTCAATGACATAAATCAAAGCAAGATCCTCTATGACCCACCTCCTAAAGTAATGGAAATAAAAATGAAAGTGAACAAGTGGGACCTGATTAAACTTAAAAGCTTTGCACAGCAAAGGAAACGATAAGCAAGGTGAAAAGACAACCTTCAGAATGGGAGAAAAAAATAGCAAATGAAAGAACTGACAAAGGATTAATTTCCAAAATATGCAAGCACCCCATACAACTCAGTACCAGAAAAGCAAACAACCCAATCAAAAAGTGGGGAAAAGACCTAAACAGACATTTCTCCAAGGAAGACATACAGATGGCTAACAAACACAAGAAAAGATTCTCACCATCACTCATAATTAGAGAAATGCTAATCAAAACTGCAATGAGATATCACCTCACACTAGTCAGAATGGCCATGATCAAAAGTCTACAGACAATAAATTCTGGAAAGTGTGGAGAAAAGGGAACACTCTTGCACTGTTGGTGGGAATGCAAATTGATACAGCCACTATGGAAGACAGTATGGAGATTCCTTCAAAAACTAGGAATAAAACCATCATATGACCCAGCAATCTCACTCCAAGGCATGTACCCTGAGGGAAGCAAAACTGAAAGAGACACATGTATCCCATTGTTCATTGCAGCACTATTTACAATAGCTAGAACATGGAAGCAACCTAGATGTCCATCGACAGATGAATGAATAAAGAAGTTGTGGTACATATACACAGTGGAATATTCAGTTCAGTTCAGTTCAGTCGTTCAATTGTGTCCGACTCTTTGTGACCCCATGAATCGCAGCACGCCAGCCCTCCCTGTTCATCACCAACTCCCAGAGTTTACCCAAATCCATGACCACCGAGTCGGTGGTGCCATCCATCCATTTCATCCTCTGTCATCCCCTTCTCCTGCCCCCAATCCCTTCCAGCATCAGGGTCTTTTCCAATGAGTCAACTCTTTGCATGAGGTGGCCAAAGTATTGGAGTTTCAGCTTCAGCATCAGTCCTTCCAATGAACACCCAGGACTGATCTCCTTTAGGATGAACTGGTTGGATCTCCTTGCAGTCCAAGGGACTCTCAAGAGTCTTCTCCAACACCACAGTTCAAAAGCATCAATTCTTCAGTGCTCAGCTTTCTTCACAGTCCAACTCTCACATCCATACATGACCACTGGAAAAACCATAGCCTTGACTAGACGGACCTTTGTTGGCAAAGTAATGTCTCTGCTTTTTAATATGCTATCTAGGTTGGTCATAACTTTCCTTCCAAGGAATAAGTGTCTTTTAATTTCATGACTGCAATCACAATTACTCAGTCATAAAAAGGAACACATTTGAATCAGTTCTAATGAGGTGGATGAACCTAGAACCTATTATACAGAGTGAAGTGAGTCAGAAAGAGAAAGATAAATACCATATTCTAACACATATATACAGAATCTAGAAAAATGGTACTGAAGAATTTATTTACAGGGCAACAATGGAGAAACAGACATAGAGAATAGACTTATGGACATGGGGAGAGGGGAGGAGAGGGTGAGATGTATGGAAAGAGTAACATGGAAACTTACATTACCGTATGTAAAATAGATAGCCAACAGGAATTTGCTGTATAACACAGGAAACTCCAACTGGGGCTCTGTATCAATCTAGAGATGTGGGATGGGGTGGGAAATGGGAGGGAGTTTCAAAAGGGAGGGAATATATGTATACCTATGACTGATTCATGTTGAGGTTTGACAGAAAACAGCAAAATTCTATAAAGCAATTATCCTTCAATAAAAAAAAAAATTTAAAAATAACACTGAATAGCTACTCAATATTCTAAATAACTGAAGCTGCCTTGCTTGAAATCAACTATATTGTTGATAGTGAAAAATAATTAATTCTTTCTTTTATCTGGACAATGTGGACAACTTCCTGGAATAGGCCTTATTACTTGAAAATCACACACCTTTGGCTCACATTACATATCTCTGGGCTCAGACTAAGAGTGATGCTGATTTTCCCTTAAAAGCATATCAACATTTGATGCCATTCCTTCTTTCTATCTTAATTATAGATCATTCTCAGGAATTGAAGAGCCAATACTTATAGAACACCAATCCTGTGCTCAGCACTGTGTGAGCTACTGATGTGGATGTTAGCCTTCATTGCCTCCAGTAACTCAGAAAGTAGTTGGGAAAGTTAAAATAATCACATATGAAAATAGAGAAAACTATTAAACAGTCACTAAGCCCTATTGAGGCCATGATCTTAGTTTTCTGAATGTTAAGCTTTAAACCAACTTTTTCACTCTCCTCTTTCACTTTCATCAAGAGGCTTTTTAGTTCCTCTTCACTTTCTGCCATAAGGGTGGTATCATCTGCATATCTGAGGTTATTGATATTTCTCCCAGAAATCTTGATTCCAGCTTGTGCTTCTTCCAGCCCAGTGTTTCTCATGATGTACTCTGCATATAAGTTAAATAAGCAGGGTGACAATATACAGCCTTGACATACTCCTTTTCCTATTTGGAACCAGTCTGTTGTTCCATGTCCAGTTCTAACTGTTGCTTCCTGACCTGCATACAGGTGTCTCAAGAGGCAGGTCAGGTGGTCTGGTATTCCCATCTCTTTCAGAATTTTCCACAGTTTATTGTGACCCACACAGTCGAAGGCTTTGGCGTAGTCAATAAAGCAGAAATGGATGTTTTTCTGGAACTCTCTTGCGGATATTGACACTTTGATCTCTGGTTCCTCTACCTTTTCTAAAACCAGGGAAAAATTGATGCTTTTGAACTGTGGTGTCTCTTGGAGAAGACTCTTGAGAGTCCCTTGGACTGCAAGGAGATCCAACCAGTCCATCCTAAAGGAGATCAGTCCTGGGTGTTCATTGGAAGGACTGATGCTGAAGCTGAAACTTCAATACTTTGGCCACCTCATGCAAAGAGTTGACTCATTGGAAAAGATCCTGCTGCTGGGAGGGATTGGGGGCAGGAGGAGAAGGGGACAACAGAGGATGAGATGGCTGGATGGCATCACCGACTCGATGGGCATGAGTTTGAGTAAGCTCGGGAATTGGTGATGGACAGAGAGGCCTGGCATGCTGTGATTCATGGGGTTGCAAAGAGTCGGACACGACTGAGTGACTGAACTGAACTTAACTGAAGCCCTGTTGATGGGCTACAGTCTGCAGGGTCACAAAAGAGCTGGACACAAATTAGAAACTAAATAACAACAACCACATGCTCTCCATAGCAGAGGAGTTTTCTTCTTGGGGGGAGGGGGAGAGCTTCTAAGACTTGTAGAACTTCAAAGGAAGAGGAGACTAATGAAACTTAGCACAACTAGGGAAGATATTGTGGCTGAAGGATGTTTTGAAGGATGAGAAAAATTCAGAGAGGCAAGCAGTGGGAAAAAAGAAGATCATTGAAGTAGAAATGACTAGCTTTGCATGATGCCCAGGGCCGGGGGCAGTACACAAACTGGACACCCATATTCACTGGCCCTGGAAATGGTCCTGACTTGCTCATGGTAAGAGGAAAAAGCAAAACACATTGAATAATGGAGAATGAGAGCATGATGGGCTGTATGGGACAAGCTAGATTGCGGAGGGCCTCAAAAGGCCAAGAGAGAACACTGGAAGGTGCATGGTAATCCACAGGGAACACATTATGTTTCTTAGTTGGGGACGGACATGGTGGAAGCATGTTTGTGGATAATTAGCAGAGAAACAAGAGGCAGAGTTGCCTGGGATATCTAGAATTAAGATCAAGGAGGCAGACTTGGAGGTAACCACAGGGACCCCTAGTTGAGGTGATGAAACCTGAGGCTGTTAAACAGTCTATGGGGGAGTGGAGAAGTAAAGAAGGGATGAGAATCTGGAAGGAAAACCCGACCAGATGGGAATGGAAGATGAGAGAGGATTTGGGCAGGGATGCTCCCTTTAACACGCAGCCCCACACAGTGTTGGGGCTCAGTGCCTTTGTCTAGGGTAAGACAATGTCGAATCTTCAATCCAGTAAACTCCCTTGCCATTATTCAAACAAAAGAAAAACAGGGAAATATTAAATTTTATGAAACAAATTTTGGGAAACCAAACAAGGGATTTTGGCCTTTACAGTTCAATGCTAACTCCTTTTGAATCAGGGCCAAACTAATATCTCAACAAGTTGCTAGAAGAAATTATCTTAATAAAACGTGTTTAAATGAAAGACAGGATTCAGGCCCTCATCATTTACAGAGTGACTTGGTTCAAAGGAAGTCCATTTAGATATAATGGGTGGAGTTACATGAGTTTGTAGACTTACCAGAGCCGATCTGAAATCTTCCCTCAGTGTAATACCTTAATCAATTCACAGGGAAAGTTTTACTAACTAAGTAGACGAAAAATAATAGAGTAACAAACACCTTTTAGTTCAGTTCAGTTGCTCAGTTGTGTCCGACTCTTTGTGACCCCATGGACTGCAGCACAACAGGCCTCCCTGTCCATCACCAACTCCCGGGGTTTACTCAAACTCATGTCCATTGATTCGGTGATGCCATCCAACCATTTCATCCTCTGTTGTCCCCTTCTCCCACCTCCAATCATTCCCAGCATCAGGGTCTTTTCAAATGAGTCAGCTCTTAGCAACTGTGGCCACAGTATTGGACTTTCACCTTCAACATCAGTCCTTCCAATGAATATTCAGGACTGATTTCCTTTAGTATGGACTGGATGGATCTCCTTGCAGTCCAAGGAACTCTCAAGAGTCTTCTCCAACACCACAATTCCAAAGTATCAATTCTTCCATGCTCAGCTTTCTTTATAGTCCAACTCTCACATCCATATATGACTACTGGAAAAACCATAGCCTTGACTAGACGGACCTTTGTTGGCAAACTAATGTCTCTGCTTTTTAATATGCTGTCTAGGTTGGTCATAACTTTTCTTCCAAGAAGTAAGCATCTTTTAATTTCATGACTGCAGTCAACATCTTCACTGATTTTGGAGCCCAAAACATAGTGCATCACTGTTTCCACTGTTTCCCCATCTATTTGCCATGAAGTGATGGGACCAGATGCTATGATCTTAGTTTTCTGAATATTGAGTTTTAAGCCAACTTTTTCACTCTCCTCTTTCACTTTCATCAAGAGGCTCTTTAGTTCTTCTTTGCTCTCTGCCATACTGGTGCTGTCTTCTCCATATGTGCGGTTATTGATACTTCTCTTGGCAATCTTGATTCCAGCTTGTGCTTCTTCCAGCCCAGTGTTTCTCATGATGTACTCTGCATAGAAGTTAAATAAGCAGGGTGACAATATATAGCCTTGACATACACCTTTCCCTATTTGGAACCAATCTGTTGTTTCATGTCCTGTTCTAACTGTTGCTCCCTGACCTGAAAACAGATTTCTCAAGAGGCAGGTCAGCTGGTCTGGTATTCCCACCTCTTTAAGAATTTTCCACGGTTTGTGGTGATTGATCCACACAGTCAAAGACTTTGGCATAGTCAATAAAGCAGACATAGATGCTTTTCTGGAAATCTCTTGCTTTTTCAATACCCCAGTGGATGTTAGAAATTTGATCTCTGGTTCTCTGCCTTTTCTAAAACCAGCTTGAACATCTGGAAGTTCAAGGTTCACATACTGTTGAAGCCTGGCTTGGAGAATTTTGAACATTATTTTACTAGCGTGTGAGATGAGTGCAATTGTGCAGTAGTTTGAGCATTCTTTGGCATTGCCTTTCTTTGGTATTGAAATTAAAACTAATCTTTTTTCAGTCCTGTAGCCACTGCTGAGTTTTCCAAATTTGCTGGCATATTGAGTTCAGCACTTTCACAGCATCATTTTTTAGGATTTGAAATAACTCAATGGAAATTCCATCACCTTCACTAGCTTCGTTCATAGTGATGCTTCCGAAGGCCCTCTTGACTTAGCATTCCAGGATGTCTGGCTCTAGGTGAATGATCATACCATAGTTATTGTCTGTGTCGTGAAGATCTTTTTTTGTATAGTTCTTCTGTGTATTGTTGCCACCTCTTCTTAATATCTTCTGCTTCTGTTAGGTCCATACCATTTCTGTTCTTTATTGAGCCCACCTTTGCATATAATGTTCCCTTTATATCTCTAATTTTCTTGAAGAGATCTCTAGTCTTTCCCAGTGAAGACTATTGCTTTCCCAAGACTATCCCAGTATATTGCTTTCCTCTATTTCTTTGCACTGATCACTGAGGAAGGCTTTTATATCTCTCCTTGCTCTTCTTTGGAACTCTGCATTCAAATGGGTATATCATTCCTTTTCTCTTTTGCTTTTGGCTTCTCTTCTTTTCACAGCTATTTGTAAGGCCTCCTCAGACAGCCATTTTGCTCGTTTGCATTTCTTTTTCTTTGGGATGGTCTTAATCCTTGTCTCCTGTACAATAACACAGACCTCCATCCATAGTTCATCAGGCACTCTGTCTATGAGATCTAATCCCTTGAATCTATTTCTCACTTCCACTGTATAATCGTGAGGGATTTGATTTAGGTCATACCTGAATGTTCTAGTGATTTTCCCTACTTTCTTCAATTTAAGTCTGAATTTGGCAATAAGGAGTTCATGATCTGAGCCACAGTCAGCTCCCTGGTCTTGTTTTTGCTGACTATATAGAGCTTCTTCATCTTTGGCTGCAAAGAATATAATCAATCTGCTTTTGGTATTGACCATCTGGTAATGTCCATGTGTAGCATCTTCTCTTGTGCTATGTGTTTGCTATGACCAGTGCATTCTCTTGGCAAAACTCTATTAGCCTTTGCCCTACTTCATTTTCTACTCCAAGAACACATCTGCCTGTTACTTGTGTTTCTTGACTTCCTACTTTTGCATTCCAGTCCCCTATAATAAAAAGGATATCTTTTTTGTGTGTTAGCTCTAGAAGGTCTTGGAGGTCTTCATAGAACCATTCAACTTCAGCTTCTTCAGCACTACTGGTCGGGGCATAGACTTGGATTACCATGATATTGAATGGTTTGCCTTGGAAATGAAGAGAGTGCATTCTGCTGTTTTTGAAATTCTATCAAAATACTGCATTTCAGACTCTTTTGTTGACTATGATGGCTACTCCATTTCTTCTAAGGGATTCTTGCCCACAGTAGTAGATATAATGGTCATCTGAGTTAAATTCACCCATTCCAGTCAATTTTAGTTCACTAAATGTTGACGTTCCTAAAATGTTCACATTCAGACGTATCTTTACTATTTCCTTTTTACCAGGCAATGAGCTGAAGGTAAATAAATCGGCAGGGATGTGTGGAGTGAGGCGACCATGGCCCTTTAAACCTGTGGTTCTGGCCTTCAGCTGTGAGCTGAAGATCATGTGGCAATGAAGGTGATTAAACACTATGGTGGTAGACCCCTGGCTGACTCACATAAATCCTTTAAGCCAGCAATACTTCTTAGGATTAATGCACTAATAGCAAAAGATTCACAAAAGATGCGACAGAGAAATAGCTTCTGTGACAAAACCTTTCCTCTTGGGGCAAAGACAAGTGATCCTGTCAGCAAACCAGCTGCAGAGGTTACATGCACGGTCAGGTGAGGCCTGGCTAATGCATTCATCCACAGCCTTGTCCCAGGGCTCCTCATTTGAGAACTGTGGGCCTGGCTATAAATAGTTTTCACGGGGGTAGGAGAGCCTAGAAGGTTGAAAGTTACTCAGTGTGGAGCATCCATAGCATTGTTCTGAGTAGTCAATGAGAAGACCTCAACCTCTGAGATGCTCAACAGCAGCCTGAGAGTAACGAGAAAGGGCTTAGGGTCAGCAGGCTTAGCAGAAGCTTTACTGCACACCCAGGGCAGCTTGCACTGTTCCTCAGAAGTCTGTTTCTCTCATAGTCACTTGGACTCCAATACAGAAGCAACTCCCCCAACTGCACCCCCATGGACCATGAAAACTTCACAGCAGGTATTAGCAGCCCCATAAGGAAACATGTGGCTCAGGCACAAAACAACTTATTAAAACCACTCTACCCTGATGCAAGCACACCTACCCATCATGGAGATGTGATACAAGAGCACAGGCTAAGCAAAGCCAATAAGGACACGGTGGGAGGAGAGGAGGGAGAGGGTGAGATGCATGGAGAGAGTAACATAGAAATTTACAAGACCACATGTAAAATAGTCAATGGGAATTTGCTCTATGACTCAGGGAACTCAAACAGGGTCTCTGTGACAGACTGAAGGGTGGGATGAGGAGGGAGATGGAAGGGAGGCCAGGAGGGAGGGGACATGGGTGTACTTATGGCTGATTCTTGTTGATATATGACAGGAAACCACAAATTCTATGAAACAATTATCCTTCAATTTAAACATTTTTTTAAAACCAATAAGTACAGAAAATATTGGGCTTTGGTGTTTATAGAAGGAAAAAATGCAGCACAGTTGATTTGATGCAAAGGCATTTCCACAAGGCAGGACTTTAGAACACCCTTTTCTGCAAGGAGGGGCTCCAGGGTTCACCATTTGATGAACCACTTACCACCTTACCACAGAAAGAATTGGATGCAGTGTTGTTGTTTAGTCACTAAGTCTGTCTGACTCTTTCGGGACCCCATGGACAGTAGCCCACTGGGCTCCTCTGTGCATGGAATTCTCCAGGCAAGAATACTGGAGTGGGTTGCTATTTCTTTTTCCAGGGAATCTTCCCGACCTAGGGACTGAACACAAGTATCCTGCATTGGCAGGCAGATTCTTTACCATTGAGCCACCAGGTAAGCCCCAATGCAATGTATCATCTTGTCAAACTAGAAACCACAGCAGCATCTTGAAATATGGATGTTTCATATGCACACACAGGTAGCTAAAAAGCAGGTGGCCCTGCTTTTTGTTCCCCCAGGATCACATCCTAAAATAAGAATTCTAGAGCAAGTACTTTCCTTGGGAGATGTGCTTTGCAGAGGAGGGATGGAGAGCTTCCATAGAGATAGGAAGGGAGCCAAGAAAAGGTGCATTTCAAGAAAGATTAAGGGAGCTTAATCCTGCTGGAGAACTCTGCAAGCCTATGGAGAGTTATCTGAGTTATCATGTTTGAGGATGAGGGAGCTGGGGTATTTACATTTCAGTTACTATGGGTCATAATGCCTCAATTTGCTGACATTTTCAGTCTGCCCTGAGCACTGATAAAGTAGGTTTCAGGCACGAGGGAAAAAACCTCCAAGCCACTGATAAGATTCTGGCAGTTTAATGTCTGACTGGTATGTGCCACAGCCAGCAGGCAGAGGGGACATGGGCAGGATCTGCCACAGAGGTCTTCCTCAGAAAATCTCCCAAATGTTAGGCCAGGAGACAGTTTTTCGGCAAAAATGTTGTTTCTCCCAAAGTATGTTTTTCTCCCATTTCCTTAAAGCAGATCTCCATTTCCCATTTTCTGGAGTTCCATCACTAGGAAGAGGCAAAGGTCCAAAAGAAGAAGCAGGTATTAGTTTGCTAGGGCTGCCAGGACAGTGTCACAGACTGGGTAGCATGCACAACAGAAATTCATTTTCTATAAAAAAAAATTATTATGTTTTGTTTATTTATTTATTTATTTGGCTGTGCTGGGTCTTTGTTGCTACACAGGGTTTTCGTTAGTTGTGGCAAGCAGTGGTTACTCTCTCATTGTGGTGCACAAAGTTCTCACTGTGGTGGCTTCTCTTGTTGCAGAGCATGGGTTCTAGGGCACAAAGTCTACAACAGTTTCAGCACCCGGGTTCTAGAGCACAGGCTCAACAGTTGTGGGGCATGGAGTACCTGCTTCGTGGCATGTGGGATCTTCTCAGATCAGGGATCAAACCTGTGTCTTCTGCATTAGCAGGCAGGTTCTGTACTACTGAGCTACCAGGAAAGCCCCAGAAATTCATTTTCTGACAGTTCTGAAGGCTGGAAGTCCAAGATTAAGGTGTCAGCAGGTCAGGTTTCTCCTGAAGCCTCTCTTCTTGGCTTGTAGATGGTGGTCTCCATCCTGAATCTTCAGATGGCACCTTCCCTGTGCATGCCAAAACCTGTGTCGCTTTATCTCTCCAAGCTTCCTCTTCTTATAAGAACCAGAGTCAGAATGAATTAGGGCCAACTCATATAACCTCATTTAACCTTAGTTACCTTTTAAAAGTCCCTATCTTCAAACAGAAGCACATTCTGAAGTGCTGGGGTTAGGGCCTCAACATGTGAATTTGGAGGGGGCACAAAATTCAGCCTATGACAGAGAGTAATGAGCATATTCATCACTTAGATTTGTAAAATCTCTGTTAAGGAAAGCAGTGTTTTTACCAGGCTTAAGCAAACAATTACAGGCAAGAAACGAACAGGAGGAAATTTAACTGCCGTCTTAATTTGGAAGAAACCTTTCATGAGCTCCTTGGGATCTCAGTTCAGGATGGGAGGATCACCTGCAATAAGATCAGCTTTGCTTTTCAGTAAATCTTATCTCTGTTGTAATATAACATGAAATGCAGAAATGGTCAGTACCTAGCAGAAGCATAAGGGATTAAGAAGAAGTGTCAAGAATACACAGAAGAACTATATAAAAAAGGTCTTAATGACCCAGATAATCACCATGGTGTGATCACTCATCTAAAGCCAGGAATCCTGGAATTCTAAGGCAAGTGCGCTTTAGGAAGCATCACTACAAAGCTAGTGGAGGTGATGGAATTCCATCGGAGTTATTCCAATCTTAAAAAATGATGCTGTGAAAGTGCTGCATTCAATACGCCAGTCAATTTGGAAAACACAGCAGTGGCTAAAGGACTGGAAAAGGTCAGTTTTCACTCCAACTCTAAAGAAGGGCAATGCCAAAGAATGCTCAAACTACTGTACAATTGTGCTCATTTCACATGCTAGCAAGGCAATGCTCAAAATCCTTCAAGCTAGGCTTCAACAGTATGAGAACTTCCAGATGTACAAGCTGGATTCAGAAAAGGCAGAGGAACCAGAGATCAAATTGCCAACATCTGCTGGATCATAGAAAAAGCAAGAGAATTCCAGAAAAATATTTACTTCTGCTTCATTGACCATGTTATAAAGTGTTTGAGTATAAGGACCACAACAAACTGGAAAATTCTTAAAGAGATGGGAATACCAGACCACCTTCTTTGCCTCCTGAGAAACATGTATGCAGGTCAAGAAGCAAAAGTTAGAACTTGACATGGAACAATGGACTGGTTCAAAAATTGGGAAAGGAGTATATCAACGCTGTATATTGTCACCCTGCTTATTTAACATATATGCAGAGTATATCATGTGAAATGCCAGGTTGGATGAAGCCTAAGCTGTAATCAAGATTGCTGGGAGAAATATTAAAAGTTTCTGAATGTTGAGCTTTAAGCCATTTTTTCACTCTCCTCTTTCACTTTTGTCAAAAAGCTCTTTAGTTTTACACTTTCTGCCATAAGGGTGGTGTCATCTGTATATCTGACGTTATTGATATTTCTCCCAGAAATCTTGATTCCAGCTTGTCCTTCATCCAGCCCAGCATTTCTCATGATGTACTCTGCATATAAGTTAAATAAGAACAGTTACAGCATACAGCCTTGACGTACTCCTTTCCCGATTGGAACCAGTCTGTTGTTCCATGTCCAGTTCTAACTGTTGCTTCCTGACCTGCATACAGATTTCTCAAGAGGCAGGTCAGGTGGTCTGGTATTCCCATCTCTTTAAGAATTTTCCACAGTTTGTGGTGATCCACACAGTCAAAGGCTTTGGCATAGTCAATAAAGCAGAAATAGATGTTTTTCTGGAACTCCCTTGCTTTTTCAATGATCCAGCAGATGTTGGCAATTTGATCTCTAGTTCCTCTGTCTTTTCTAAATCCAGCTGAACATCTGGAAGTTCACAGTTCACATACTGTTGAAGCCTGGCTTGGAAAATTTTGAGCATTACTTTACTAGTGTGTGAGATGAGTGCAATTGTGCAGTAGTTTGAGCAATCTTTGGCATTGCCTTTCTTTGGGTTTGGAATGAAAACTGACATTTCCAGTCCTGTGGCCACTGCTGAATTTTCCAAATTTGCTGGCATATTGAGTGCAGCACTTTCACAGCATCATCTTTTAGGATTTGAAATAGCTCAACTGGAATTCTATCACCTCCACTAGCTTTGTTCGTAGTGATGCTTCCTGAGGCCCACTTGACTTCACATTCCAGGATGTCTGGCTCTAGGTGAGTGATCACACCATCATGATTATCTGGGTCATGAAGATCTTTTTTGTACAGTTCTTCTGTGTATTCTTGCCACCTCTTCTTAATTTCTTCTGCTTCTGTTAGATCCATACCATTTCTGTCCTTTATTGTGCCCATCTTTGCATGAAATATTCTCTTGGTATCTCTAATTTTCTTCAAGAGATTTCTAGTCTTTCCCATTCTATTTTTTCCCTCTATTTCTTTGCACTGATCACTGAGGAAGGCTTTCTTATCTCTACTTGCTATTCTTTGGAATTCTGCATTCAAATGGGAATATCTTTCCTTTTCTCCTCTGCTTTTCGCTTCTCTTTTTCTCACAGCTATTTGTAAGGTCTCCTCAGACAGCCATTTTGTTTTTTTGCATTTCTTTTCCATGGGGATGGTCTTGATCCCTGTCTCCTGTACAATGTCATGAACTTCCGTCCATAGTTCATCAGGCACTCTATCAGATCTAGTCCCTTAAATTTATTTCTCACTTCCACTGTATAGTCATAAGGGATTTTATTTAGGTCATACCTGAATGGTCTAGTGGTTTTCCCTACTTTCTTCAATTTAAGTCTGAATTTGGCAATAATTGGAGTTCATGATCTGATCCACAGTCAGCTCCCAGTCTTGTTTTTTGCTGACTGTATAGAGCTTCTCCATCTTCGGCTACAAAGAATGTAATCAATCTGATTTCAGTATTGACCATTTGATGATGTCCATGTGTAGAGTCTTCTCTTGTGTTTTGAAAGAGGGTGTTTGCTATGACCAGTGCGTTCTCTTGGCAAAACTTTGTTAGCCTTTGCCCAGCTTCATTCTGTTCTCAAAAGCCAAATTTCCTGTTACTCCAGGAAACTCTTCACTTCCTACTTTCACATTCCAGTCCACTATAATGAAAAAGGACATCTTTTTTTTTTGGTGTTAGTTATAGAAGATCATGTAGGTCTTCATAGAGGTGTTGATCTTCAGCTTCTTCAGCACTACTGGTTGGGGCATAGACTTGGATTACTGTTATATTGAATGGTTTGCCTTGGAAATGAACAGAGATCATTCTGTCATTTTTGAGATTGCATCCAAGTACTGCATTTTGGATTACTTTTGTTGACTATGATGGCTACTCCATTTCTTCTAAGGGATTCTTGCCCACAGTAGTAGATATAATGGTCATCTGAGTTAAATTCACCCATTCCAGTCCATTTTAGTTCACTAAATGTTGACGTTCCTAAAATGTTCACATTCAGACGTATCTTTACTATTTCCTTTTTACCAGGCAATGAGCTGAAGGTAAATAAATCGGCAGGGATGTGTGGAGTGAGGCGACCATGGCCCTTTAAACCTGTGGTTCTGGCCTTCAGCTGTGAGCTCAAGATCACGTGGCAATGAATGTGATTAAACACTACATTGGTAGACCCTTAGCCGACTCACATAAATCCCTTAAGCCAGCAATACTTCTTAGGATTAATGCACTCACAGAAAAAGAGTCACAAAAGATGCGACAGAGAAAAAGTTTCTGTGACAAAACCTTTCTTCTTGGGGCAAAGACAAGTGATCCTGTCAGCAAACCAGCTGCAGAGGTTACATGCACGGTCAGGTGAGGTCTGGCTAACGCATTCATCCACAGCCTTGTGCCAGGGCTCCTTATTCCAGAACTGTGGGCCTGGCTGTAAACAGTTTTCAAGGCGTTAAGGGAGCCTAGAAGGGTGAAAGTTACTCAGTGTGGAACGTCCTTAGCATTTTTCTGAGTAGTCACTGAGAAGACCTCAACCTCTGACATGGTCAATATCAGCCTGAGAGTAACGAGAAAGGGCTTAGGGTCAGCATGCTTAGCAGAAGCTTTACTGCACACCCAGGGCAGCTTGCACTGTTCCTCAGAAGTCTGTTTCTCTCATAGTCACTTGGACTCCTATTCAGAAGCAACTCCCCCAACTGCACCCCCATGGACCATGAAAACTTCACAGCAGGTATTAGAGCAGCCCCATAAGGAAACATGTGGCTCAGGCACAAGACAACTTATTAAAACCACTCCACCCTGATGCAAACACACCTACCCATCATGGAGATGTGATGCAAGACTGCAGGCTAAGCAAAGCCAATAAAGACACAGTGGGAGGTGAGGAAGGAGGTGAGATGCATGGAGAGAGTAACATACAAATTTAAAAGACTTTATGTAAAATAGATAGCCAATGGGTATTTACTCAGGGAAGTGAAACCGGAGCTCTGCGACAAACTGAAGGGTGGGATGAGGAGGGAGATGGGAGGGATGTCAGGAAGGAAGGCAAAGGGGTGTACCTATGGCTGATTCTTGTTGATGTATGACAGAAAACCACAAAATTCTGTACAGCAATTATCCTTCAATTTAAAAAGTTTTTTTTAAGCCAATAAGTACTGAAAAGATTGGGCTTTGGTGTTTATAGAAGAAAAATGCAGCATAGTTGATTTGACGCAAAGGCATTTCCACAGGCCGGACTTTAGAACACCCTTTCCTGCAAGGAGAATCTCCAGGGTTCACCAGTTGATGAAACACTTACCACTTTACCACAGAAAGAATTGGATACAGTGTTATTTTTTAGTCACTAAGTTGTGTCTGACTCTTTCATGATCCCATGGACTGTAGCCCACCAGGCTCCTCTGTCCACGAAATTCTCCAGGCAAGAATATTGGAGTGGGTTGCTATTTCCTTCTCCAGGGGATCTTCCTGACCTAGGGATTGAACCCAAGTCTCCTGCATTGGCAGGCAGATTCTTTACCATTGAGCCACCAGGAAAGCCCCAAAGCAGTATGTCATCTTGTTAAACTAGAAAACACAGCAGCATCTTTAATTATGGATGTTTTATATGCACACACAGGTTGCTAGAAGGCAGGTGGCCCTTGGTTTGGTTCCTCCAGAATCACAGCCTAAAATAAAAATTCTAGAGCAAGTTGTTTCCTTGGGAGATGTGCTTTGCAGAGGAAGGATGGAGAGCTTCCATAGAGATAGGAAGGGAGCCAAGAAAAGGTGCATTTCAAGAAAGATTAAGGGAGCTTAACCCTGCTGGAGAACCCTGCAAGCCTATCCAGAGTTTTCCGATTTATCATGTATGAGGATGAGGGAGCTGGGGTATTTATACTCCAGTTACTATGGGTCATAATGCCTCAATTTGCTGACATTTTCAGTCTGCCCTGAGCACTGACAAAGTAGGTTTCAGGTACAAGGAAAAAACCTCCAAGCCACTGATGAGATTCTGGCAGTTTGATGTCTGGGGGATATGTGCCATAGCCACGAGGCAGAGGGGACATGAGCAGGATCTTCCACACAGGTCTCACTCAGAAAATCTCCAAAATATTAGGCCAGGAGACAGAATGTTTAGGCAAACATATTGTTTCTCCCAAAGTATATTTTTCTCTCATTTCCTTCAAGCAGATCCCCAGTTCCCATTTTCTGGAGTTCCATTACTAGGAAGACAAAAGGCTCCAAAAGAAGAAGCAGGTATTAGTTTGCTAGGGCTGCCACAACAAAATGTCACAGACTAGGTAGCATGCACAACAGAAATTCATTTTTCTTTTCTTTTTTTTTTTTTCTTCTTTTTTTCTTTTTTTTTTTTCTTTTCCATTTTTCTTTTTTTAAAAAATAATTTTATTTATTTTGGGGTGCACTGAGTCTTTGTTGCTGTACAGGCATTTCTCTAGTGGTGGGGAGTGGGGTTACTCTCTAGTTGTGGTGTGTAGGCTTCTCATTGTGGTGGCTTCTCTTGTTGCAGAGCATGGGTTCTAGGGCATACAGCCTATAACAGTTTGGGCTCCCAGGTTCTAGAGCACAGGCTCAACAGTTGTGGGGCATGGAGTACCTGCTTCGTGGCATGTGTGGTCTTCTCAGATCAGGGATCAAACCTGTGTCTTCTGCATTAGCAGGCAGGTTCTGTACTACTGAGCTACGAGGGAAGCCCCAGAAATTCATTTGCTGACAGTTATGAAGGCTGGAAGTCCAAGATTAAGGTGTCAGCAGGTCAGGTTTCTCCTGAAGCCTCTCTTCTTGGCTTGTAGATGGTGGTCTCCACCCTGAATCTTCAGATGGCACCTTCCCTGTGCATGCCCAACCCTGTGTCCCTTTATGTCTCCAAACTCCTCTTCTTATAAGAACCAGAGTCAGAATGAATTAGGGTCTACTCATATGACTTCATTTAACATTAATTACCTTTTTAAATTCCCTGTCTTCAAACAGAAGGACATTCTGAAGTGCTGGGTTTAGGGCCTCAATATGTGAATTTGGAGGGGGGCAGAAAATTCAGCCTATGACAGAGAGTAACGAGCATATTCATCACTTAGATTTGTAAAAGTTCTGTTAAGAAGGGAAGCAGTGTTTTTACCAGGCTCAAGCAAACAATTACAGGCAAAAAATGAATAGGTGGAAATTTAACTTCTGTCTTAATTTGGAAGGGACCTTTCATGAGTTCCTTGGGATCTCAGTTCAGGCTATGTGAGGATCATCTGCAATAAGATCAGCCTTGACTTGCAGTAAATCTTAGCTCTATTGTGTTAAATCCTGAAATACAGAAATGGTAAGAACCTAAGAGAAACAGAAGAGATTAAGAAGAGGTGACAAAAATACACAGAACTATACCCAAAAAAAAGGTCTTAATGACCTAGATAATCATGAGGGTGTGATCACTCACCTAGAGCCAGACACCCTGGAATTTGAAGTCAACTGGGCCTTAGGAAGCATCACTACAAAGAAAGCTAGTGGAGGTGATCGAATTCCAGCTGAGTTATTTCCATCTTAAAAGATGATGCTGTGAAAGTGCTGCACTCAATATGCCAACCAATTTGGAAAACCCAGCAGTGTCTGGACTGGAAAAGGTCAGTTTTCATTCCAGTCCCAAAGAAGGGCAATGCCAAAGAATGTTCAAACTACTGCACAATTGTGTTCATTTCACATGCTAGCAAGGTAATGCTCAAAATGCTCAAAATCCTTCAAGCTAGGCTTCAACAGTATGTGAACTGAGAACTTCCAGATGTGCAAGCTGGATTCAGAAAAGGCAGAGGAACCAGAGATCAAATTGCCAACATCTGTTGGATCATAGAAAAAGCAAGAAAATTCCAGAAAAACCATTACTTCCGCTTCATTGACCACGTTATAAAGCCTTTGACTGTGTGGGTCACAACAAACTGTGGAAAATTCTTAAAGAGATGGGAATACCAGATGACCTTCTTTGCCTCCTGAGATTCCTGTATTCATGTCAAGAAATAAGAGCTAGCCAACATGGAACAGACTGGTTCAAAATTGGGAAAGGAGTGTATCAAGGCTGTATATTATCACCCTGGTTATTTAACTTATATGCAGTGTACATCATGTGAAATGCCAGGCTGGATGAAGCCTGAGCTGAAATCAAGATTGCTGGGAGAAATACCAATAACCTCAGATATGACACCACCCTTATGGTAGAAAGTGAAGAGGAACTAAAGAGCCTCTTGATAAAAGTGAAAGAGAAGAGTGAAAAAGCTGGCTTGAAACTCAACATTCAAAAAATTAAGATCATGGCATCCAGTCCCATTTCATGGCAAGTAGACGGGGAAACAATGGAAACAGTGTCAGATTTTATCTTCTTGGACTCCAAAATCACTGCAGATGGTGACTGCAGCCATGAAACTGAAAGGCACTTTCTCCTTGGAAGAAAAGTTATAAGGAAACTAGACAGCATAGTAAAAAGTGGAGACATTACTGACAAAGGTCCGTCTAGTCAAAGCTATGCTTTTTCCAGTAGTCATGTATGCATGTGACAGTTGGACCAGAAAAAAGGCTGGGTGCCAAAGAATTGATGCTTTTGAACGGTGGTATTGGAGAAGACTCTTGAGTGACCCTCGAACTGCAAGGACCTCAATCCTAAAGGCAATCAACCCTGAATATTCATATGAAGGACTGATGCTGAAGCTGAAGTTCCAATACTCTGACCACCTGATGCCAAGATTTGACTCATTGGACAATAACCTGATGCTGGGAGAGACTGAGGGTAAGAGGAGAAAGGTGCAACAGAGGATGAGATGCTTGGAAAATCCCAAGCATCATCGACTCAATGGACATGAGATTGAGCAAGCTCTGGTAGATGATGAAGGACAGGGAAGCCTGGAGTGCTATAGTTCATGGGATCGAAAAGAGTCTAAACAACAATTGTATTAAATCATGAAAGCTGTAGCGACAAGATGAACTGACCCCTCCTGAGTGCCTTCTATGCATCAGGCGCTGTGTTATGGAATCTACACCTGATTAAGTGATTCCTATAGGTTTGATAATACTTAATAGATGAGAAAACAGGATTCAAGATACAAAGTAACTCTATTTTTAGTTCTTTATTAAAGCACCTGAACCTGCTTTGCCATTAACAAGAATATGAAGACAAGCCTCACGTGTGCTCCAATTTTTATATTTAATTCAGCAAATATTTGAAAGGTAAACCTATTATGCATTGAGATCAGACTTGGGGAAAGATGGGAAGAGTGAGATAATTAGTAAGACTGTGAACCTGTCCCACGAGGCTGACAGTGTAACTGGGAGAGAAGAGAAATGGTCCAGGTAAAAGGAAGAAAGGATACATCCAGACACAGTCCAAAGCCTCAGGAGAACTTTGCCCAAGAGGACACTGATCCCTACAGAGAGGACATGGGAAAGCTCAGAGGTGCAGTTCGTACTGAGATGAGTAAACTACAGGAGGAGACATGGAAGCAGGCGGGTTCCCCGAGTCTCTCTCTGTTCTTCAACAGCATGCATTCCTGAAGCTGAGCAGACAGTTTAGGCCAGGATGGAGCACTTTCAGACAGAAGATCAACCTCTGAGAGCAAAACCCTGGCAAGGGGCACACTGTGTGGAGCCAGTGCAGTGGAGGAAGAGAGGGCCACCTGTAGGCTCTGCGTGAGTGGCAGGTGTAGGCAGCTGGCATGGAGAAAGTCTTTATAAAATGAGGAGCCAGCATTAAAAAACCAGGAGATCTCTTACTGAACTTTAGCTTTCTTGGCCATTCTGGAGAAAGCGAAAGCCCTGGCACCTGGCCCACACACCCTCCTATTGTGAGTGGCAGCTCCTCCTGGGCTAGATCGTGCTCTCTCCACATGTTCCAGCCCCCTCGCTTCCTGTGGTTTTCACCCACTGACCTCACTTCTTCAAGCTGCCTGCCAGGGCCCTGGAGCAGCAGGGACACTGTCACTTGGCTCAGTCTAGTGCTGAGTCAGAGGACTAAAAAGGTCAACAGGTTCTGTGCTTAAATCTTGTCACTACGATTTTACTACCTGTTACCTTAGCTTCCTCATCTGTTTAAGTGGGTGTAATAGTATACTCAAATCTATAGCAACCACTCAGTATGTGTAATTTGCTTAGCATAGCATCTGGACCCATCAGTTCAGTTCAGTTGCTCAGTCGTGTCCAACTCTTTGAGACCCCATGGACTGCAGCACGCCAGGCTTCCCTGTCCATCACCAACTCCTAGAGCTTGCTCAAACTCATGTCCATCGAGTCAGTAATACCATCCAAGCATCTCATCCTCTGTCACCCCCTTCTCCTCCTGCCTTCAACCTTTCCCATCACCGGGGTTTTTTTCCAATGAGTCAGTTCTTCACATCAGGTGCCAAAATATTGGAGCTTGAGCTTGAGCTTCAGCATCAGTCCTTCCAATGAATGTTCAGGACTGATTTCCATTAGGATTCACTGGTTATACCTCCTTGCAGTCCAAGGGACTCTCGACAGTCTACTCCAACACCATAGTTCAAAAGTATTAATTCTTCAGCCTTCAGCCTTCTTTATGATCCAATTCTCATATCCATACACGACTACTGGCAAAACCATAACTTTGTCTACACAGACCTATGACGGCAAAGTAATGTCTCTGCCTTTTACTATGCTATTTATGTTGATCATAGCTTTTCTTCCAAGGAGCAAGTGTCTTTTAATTTCATGACTGCAGTCACCATCTGCAGTGATTTTGGAGTCCAAGAAAATAAAATCTGTCACTGTTTCCATTGTTTCCCCATCTATTTGCCATGAAGTGATGGGACCAGATGCCATGATCTTAGTTTTTTGAATGTTGAGTTTCAAGCCAGCTTTTTCACTCTCCTCTTTCACTTTCATCAAGAGGCTCCTCAGTTCCTCTTTGCTTTCTGCCATAAGGGTTGTGTCATCTGCATATCTGAAGTAATTGATATTTCTCCCAGCAATGTCACCATGCCAAAAGCAAGCTGCTTAAAAACAGTCCCCAGAACCCCAGAGGGAGACAATAGCAGGCTGATGACAAGGTGGCATGGAGCACTTTTTTCTGCCCTTGTCAGCCAATGGTAGGTCCCAAAAGCAGATGAAAGACCCTGGCATAATTTTCCTGGTTCCCTTCCCCATAACATCTTTGTGCACCAAATTTATCCCAGCCTTTCAACACATGGAACCCTCCCTGGTGTCCTAGTGACTGTGCACTGTTACTACACCCAGCATACAGATGTGAAAACTGAGGCTGGAAAAGGGTCATCACTGGCTCAAGATCTAAAACCCTGGCCTATGAGCCATGACGCCACAATGCCAAGGACAAACCCAGGCAAGGACACTGATCTGGGCTGCTCAGCCCTGCACTGTGTAGCTGATGGCCACACACCCTCGTGGGTAACCTGGGTACCTGGAGGGTCACTGGGGCACAGAAGCTGGGGTGGGAAAGCAAGAGACAGCTTCCAAATCATGGGCTGACAGAAAACCACAATTTTGCTCAGGGAAAACATGGCCTTTGCAATTAGGGGGCCAAGTTAATCCTAAGAATATGATTAACTACCAAGCATGGATCAGGTGAGGCCCGGGTGCCACTCCCTAAAGGCAGCTTTCCATCCTGTCCAAAGCAAACAAACAGGCTTCTTGAGACAGAGGGGCCCACCCAGCAGGGGAAGCAGCACCAGCAGCAGAACAATGTCCTTTCCGCTCATCTCCTCTACCTGCATTTCCTGTCGGCGCTTGAGAAGTGTGCTATGAAAGCAAGTCATTAGGTGAGCCTAATGCTGCTGAGCTTCCAGTGTCATTGCCTGTATCTCAAAACCAGAGACCTTTGAATCATGTTAACACCCAGAATTGTGTGGGTGGACCCAGGTTTTCTGGGGCTGTACTGGGAGACCACACAGGGCTCCGGATTCCCTAAACAAGACAGTGGACAGGTTTTCAGCATTACAAACTAGTGACTACACGTGCTTGCCAAGGGTCCTTCTTTTTTGCTCTAGGTCCTCCCATTTCTACCACAGAAGACCATGGTTGGTACCAAAAGATACCACATACTGAGGCTGTTTGGCAGATGGTGGGGTGTGTAGTTATCTAGGTTGACCTGGGGCTGGCCCTTGGTCCTGCCTGTCCCAGGAAGGGCATCCCTCTAGGCAGAAGGCTGGAGGAAGGTAACACACCCAGTACCCTTGGGCCTCTGTCAGTCCTCTGAAAGTGTTGGCTCTTATTGGGGCTAGGATCACTTGTTCCCAATGCTTTGTCCAAAAGCCTTGGGGGCCACAAGAGTTTATGGATTTAGAAATCATTGACGGGGACACAGAGATCATCAACACCCAGGCAGGGGCTGGCAAACATACTGACGTGGCTGCAGTGAACCATGTGACTCTTAATACCAAGTGGGCTACATAGAGAAAATTCGGGATACTATAAGTAGCATCTTGGTATCATCCATTCTTGGTTTTATTACCAAAACGGTTTAGGTCAAGCTGGTGAAAACACTTGGCTGTTGAAGTATTCTGGGTGATGGAATGTGGACAGCAGATCACGGACCTGAGGCAGCAGGCAGATGTTGACTCCTGCACAGTTCAGGGAAGAGGCTCACAGTTTCATGGATTCCTGGTCCTGCTAGGAACTTGTGGTCCTAGCACTGGTCCCCCCAGTTCACAAATCCTGGCAGTTTGACTCAGTTCACAATGCCTTCTGTTTCCAGGGGCCACTATATACATCCTTGCTCAAAATCCACCAATGGCCCTCAAGCCCCAACCCAGGCCGCATCCTATAGAACCTTTGGGACGGGGGTCCAATGGTGTCCATGTTCTCCTCCTTTCCTAATTTGAGGCTCCTCAGTGTCTCCCTGTCTCCCAGCTGCAGGCTTCAAGGTACATGCCTGCATTCCTACTCATTCTGGGGGAACCTCTCTTGGCAAGAGACGCCTCTTCAACTGCTATTCAGAGTAGGTGCTTTCTGGTTTACAGACTGCTTTTGTGTGAATCATCCCAGACTGCCTCACTCTCATCAGATACACCGGCAAATAGGACTATTCCTAATGGGGACATTTCACACTGTGCTCATCCTTCAGATAAAGAAACGGAGACTCAGAGAGGGAGTGATTTGCTGAGACTCACGCTCCAGCAATGGTGGTGCTGGGGACCAAATCCAGGTTTGAGATGGCAGAGCAGAGTGTCTGCTTCCTTCCACACCACTTCTGTGGAGGACCAGAGCCTGCCCAGCCTACCTGGTTGCTGCACATGCCTGCACGCAGCCTTGCCTCTGCAGGCAATGGATGAAACTTCACAGAGCATCAGAGGCTCTAGAAATCCTTTGCCGAAAACCCCTCAGGGAACCTATACAGGTAGTGTCAGGCTGGGGGGCCCTCCACAAGCTCACTTGCTTCAGCTACACACCCGGGCTCTGTTCCCTCCATGGGTCTGACCCTTCTGGGGGCCCTTCCCCCATTTCCCAGCCAAGGAGACCCTCTTCACTACAAGACCCAGCCCAGACGGCCCTCCCATCTAAAAAGCCCTCCACGGTCCCTTGATGTGAGTCAGTGTTTGGTTCCCCACTCTTCATGCTCCCCAACCTCTGCCTCGTTTCAGGCTTTGTGCTTTACAGGTCTGCCTGGAAGATGGGCTCCAACCTCCCCACCCCCAGCCCTGAGTGATGCAGGTGTGAGGGAACACCTGTCGGCATGCACAGTGGAAGAGCCTCTTGCAGGACTTGAATGTGTCTTTGAACTTGAATGTGCTTTGCCTTGTGAGGTCTGGCACCCAGACCTGCCCTCTCCCATCAGATTATGCTTACACCATGGCTAGCCGATGGCTGCATGACCAGCACACTAGAAGCAGTTCTCTTGCCCAACCCAGCAGTTGTCTAATGCAAAAGATGCCAAGAGCCCCTCCCACCAGGCTGCATGCAGGGCAGAGTGTGGTGCCACCTGGGCAAAAGCACTTGACGTCCTGTGTGTACACACAGCCACTGCTTGGGCACCAAATCCTGGTTTCAGTTTTCCTGCTCAGTCAATAGCGATCACGAGGCCTCAGGCACTGTGAGGGCCCGCCCACCAGGGCCCACTGTGGACACCTCCACTGCCTGTCTGTGCTCTGCACCTCCCGATGGGTTGGCAGGAACTGTCAGGTCAACATCACAGGTGAAGGGATGCACTGCCCAACCATGCCTGCTCCCTGTCCCCTTGGTGGTGAGTCCCCAGCCAGCCTCCAGCACCAACTCCCCCCCCACCACTCGTGGGAACAGCCTCACAAAGGACCCATCCTGAGAAGGCTGGCCCTGGAGTGGTCCGAGCAGAGGTGGCGAGATGGGGCCTTGGTACGGAGTTGACATCCCTGCCCCACTGGTTATGAAGACCCATCCTGAGGGTAGTCGGTGTTCACTCGACCCTGGGCTCAAGGCTACAACCCAGCTGCTAGAACTTTTGCTGGGCTGGCAGGGGGAGAGGAATTCCCCATCAAAGGAGAAGATCCAGGCATGTGAAACATGGGGTGAATAGAGGGGAGTGACTTCTTTGCTTTGCTGTCTGCAGGGGGATGACCAGCCTAGGATGAAGAACAGTGAGAACCAAGGGTGGGGGCGGCCAGGGTCTCCCCAGAAGCTGGCAAAGCTTCAGGCAGTGGACAAACATCAGCCCAAGATTCAGTAGGAGTGGCTGAACCTCAAAGACACTGAACATTCCGCCAAGTCAGGCCTGACCCACTGGCATCAGATGTCCTCTTGGGAAAACATGCATCCCTGACACGAAGGCCAGGGAGACTGGGAGGCAGGCCCCAAAAGACCGGGACATCCCAGACATCTCTGAACTTCTGAGCCTGCAGCAGCAGCTGCCCACCTCTCACCCCATAAAGAGCTGGTTACCCCCGCCCCCGCTCCCAGGGAGAAAACTGGACCAGAGTCCTCCCTCACAGGTACCCCTCCATCCCAGGAAGCAGGGGAGCCGGCCGCCCTGATCTGCAGCAGGACCCACGGCACTACCAGCATGAAAACCAAGGAAGCACGGGAAGAACTTATCATCTACTGCCCGGCTGCCAAGCAGAGCAAAGTCACTGTGCAACACAGGCTGTGCTTTCCGGGCCTGGTGATGGAGGAGATGGACAACACTCCCCTTCCCCCATACCTGCTGTCCAGGGGCTGCAGCAGAGGTCGTGAGGTCACACTGAGTGGCCAGGGACCATGACGAGGGCTGCTGCCTCCCAGGGGGCCGGACCTACAGAGCAGGGCAGGTGGTCAACACAATGCAGCCTCCTGGAGACTTGATAGGTAGGTAACCAACCAAGGTACAGTCCAAACGACACCGAGGCCAAGGGCAGCCACCCCAGTAAACAGGTCAAGATCCCTCACCCAGGTTCAGCTGCCGAGCCAGTTCTCAGGTCTGGAACTAAGGAACAGGAATCAGGCAGGTCCCCAGGAGAAGGATGCTGCCGCACCACAGCAAACAGACATGGGAACGACTGCATCCCCTCCCAAAGGGACCTTGGGGTCTGAGATGGTGAACCCACACAGTGAGGTGGGGCCACCAGAGGGGTGGAGGTTGCCAGACACACAGCCAACATGACACCAACATGAAAGACATGGTTAACTCTGACTCTGCGGCCCCTTCAGGATGACCCCTAGGCTGGGGTTTCTGGGCACAGGAGGTCAAGGGGCAAGGGACATGGGGCCAGTCCCGAGGAGTTGTCAGTCGCTCTTGAGGTGGGAGGGCCTGGAATGCAGTATCCCCCACAGCCAGGTTCAGGGCTTAGTGAGACGTCTGTCGAGGAGTCCTTCAGAACCTGGGGCAACATGTGATGTGAGGGAAAGATGGTAAGGCTGAATGGAACCCTGCGTGAACTCCAGTGAGTAAAACAGAAACACACAGAAAAAGAGGGGGATACTCACCCCACTCATGAACTGGAGAACGTTCCCACCTCTGGTGGTGCCTCATGGGCAGCCTCTGCTCCTGAAACACACAGAAAAAGAGGGGGATACTCGCCCCACTCATGAACTGGAGAACGTTCCCACCTCTGGTGGCACCTCATTGGCGGCCTCTGCTCCTGAAACACACAGAAAAAGAGGGGGATACTCGCCCCACTCACGAACTGGAGAACCTTCCCACCTCTGGTGGCACTTCATTGGCGGCCTCTGCTCCTGAAACACACAGAAAAAGAGGGGGATACTCGCCCCACTCACGAACTGGAGAACCTTCCCACCTCTGGTGGTGCCTCATGGGCAGCCTCTGCTCCTGAAACACACAGAAAATGAGGGGGATACTCACCCCACTCATGAACTGGAGAACGTTCCCACCTCTGGTGGCACCTCATTGGCGGCCTCTGCTCCTGAAACACACAGAAAAAGAGGAGGATACTCGCCCCACTCATGAACTGGAGAACGTTCCCACCTCTGGTGGCACCTCATTGGCGGCCTCTGCTCCTGAAACACACAGAAAAAGAGGGGGATACTCGCCCCACTCACGAACTGGAGAACCTTCCCACCTCTGGTGGTGCCTCATGGGTGGCCTCTGCTCCTGAAACACACAGAAAAAGAGGGGGATACTCGCCCCACTCATGAACTGGAGAACATTCCCACCTCTGGTGGTGCCTCATGGGCAGCCTCTGATCCTGACTCCTCACATCTTCTCTGTGCTTGGCCAAGTCACCACAGTGGGCACGCAAGTTCTCACAGGGTAGCCGGACGGGGCTCCTGCCCAGCGCATGAGAGTCCAGTCACTGAATTCCTCTCACCATGAGTATGGGATGGCAATGCACACTCCAGTCCACCCTCCCTGCTCCTCATTCTCGCAAACTAAACAGCTGGATCCATTTTGTGGGCTGCAGCCTGGTGTCCAGAAGACACCTCCAGTGCTGGGGGGTGTGGCACCTGGGTCGTGGCCAACCTGCCCAGATGGAGGACAGTGAAGAACATGTAGACCCCAGAGCTTGGGAGTGATGGACACGTGGAAACCAGCATCTCCCACTCCCGGGTCAGACGTGATATAAAGGCCTGTGATGTGAAAGCGAGCAGAGCAGCACCAGAGGCTCACAGAAGATCTCCCAGTCCCCCTGGGTGGTGCCCCATCCCTTGGGCAGTCAGCACCCTGAGGAGTGGCAGCAGGGTGGCCACCCGTGTCCGCAGGGCCCATGTGTGCCGCATCCTCTCGAAGAATTGCAGCAGAGCTGAGATGAAATCAGAATCGCATCCAGCTCTCAGGCCGGCCCCTCCATCTGGTCCATATGGAGAGGGGTGCAGTCGACAAGAGCTACCCTGGGGACAGAGGGGAAGTAGGTCTGGCTGACCTCCCAGAGCTCCATGGCTGCCCCTGGGCTTGTCCTGCATGTGGGAGTCTAAGGCCCAGAACCAAAGTTAGGCAGCTACTGAGGGACCAAAACAGATGTGAAGGAGCCCTCTCTCACAGGCAGAGTGCTGGATGCCAGGGCAGCGTCTCCTCAGGGACTGCTCACCTCAGGTGCCAAGCCTGGGGGTGAACAGTGGCCCCTGGTGGGAGGGCCTGACAGAAACATGCTGACCTGTGGGGCACTTATGGCTCCGAGACACTAGGCAAATACTGAGTCCATTGCTAGCCTGCAAACAGAAGAGGACAAATCTGCAATACAAACACCAGGGCGGGATGAGCGCCCAAAAGAAGTGCCCACAACTCGGCACAGAAAGGACACACAGCTCAGCAGAGAAATGGGCAACAGGCATTTCAGAGAGGAAACCACATCGTCCAAGGAGGACACGAGGGAAACCGAGAATCTGGATTGAGCCTGTCCCAGGTCAGTGCTGGGACAAAGCGGAACGCAAACGTACAGCAAACGTATAGCAGGGACAAAGTGGAACCTTCACCAAGCCTCAGAGATCCAGGTGGGGTGCGAGGCAGCACTCCCCATGGCTCGGTCCTCACATATCTGGGCATGTAAGGAGAGCTGGGGCCAGCAGCAGGGAAGGGACGGGTGCAGAGAAATGCCACGAAGCAGGTCCTCACAGCTGCCCCCATCAGCAGCCACACTTCATAGGTGTCCAGTTCACTGGGCAAGGTCTTGTTCAAAACCAGGATGCGGGAAGAACAGCAGCAGCCCACCCACTGTTCACAGGACCCTCCCTCATGATCTGAAACCACTACTGGCTTCAGATGTGTCTGAGGTGTCTGGAGGCAGCTGGTAACCAGTCTGGGGGCGAGAAGTGGGACATCAGCATAAGGGAGTTGTGTGTGGTGATCACTTGGGTCCCCACAGTGCTGAGGCCTCAAATTCAGGAGGCAGCCCCTGCCCCTCATCATGTGGCTAGGAGGCTTCTGCAAGGAGAGAGCAGGCTGCCTGCTGGAGGGGAAAGCACTGCCCCATCTCAACATTCCCACGGCAGCAGTTGTGTGGGTACCCAGCTAACAGGAACCAGGGAGACACCAACCTTGCCTTCCTGGGTCTCAGCAACCCTCTGGGGGTCCAGACTCGTGCACAGCAGCTGAAATCTGGGAGGAAGTGGGGGGCAAAGGCGGGCAGCAGGAAGATGCAGGATGCCCTAGAACTCCCAGATGAGAGTGCCTGACACTCAGGCAGATGGAGAAAGGGGTATTACAGTTGCGCCTGGAAGGAGGACAGTAGGTGGTCAGGACAAGAGGAGCCAGAGGTCCAGGGGCAGGGCAAGAGGAGTCAGCAGTCCAGGGGCAGAACTGCATGAGAAAGTGTGGGGTCCCAGATGAGCTCTGCACAGAGCCCAGGATCAGCACAGCCACCAGAGTGCTGGGTGACAAGGAAGGAGACCTGGGACCACTGGAAGCCCCCCACAGTACCACGGATGCGTTGGGGTTTAAACAGGAGAGGGCTCTGCTGTGCTTTCCATCTGGAGTTGAGGACAGATATGCTTGTGGTGTGACACAGGATCAATGGTGTGTGCAATACTGGCTGGAGGAGGAGAGAGAGGATGGGTCCAGACCGGTAAGGGGCCATAGGCTGACAGCACTGGCCCCGGGCCATGAGGCCTGAGCTCAGCTAGTAGCAGTGGGGACAGGAAGAGGAGCATTTACTCTGATCAGGCACTTGGGAGGCAGGGACACAGCAGGCAGGGCGGCAGTCAGGAGCAGAGTCAGGTGGCTGCCCTGGGTGGGCTGAGCCCCCAGATGAGAGGAAGAGGACAGGAAACAGTTTTGAAGGCGAAGCTGCCTTTCTCTGAGACATCTCAGGTCCCAGGGGCAGCAGGAAACACAGTGAGGATTTTCTTTCACATCTGCAAAAAAACAGATAGACTGTTGCTCAGCACTGGGCCAGCAGTCCCAGGGTGCCTTGGAGGGGAGCCAGCGTGGGCTTTCAGCCCAGAGATGGGAAACTGCACCCAGAGGCTGCACCTCTACCTGCTTTACTGGCCCCTGGGTTCCACTCTGAAGCTCAGATGCAGTTGCCGAAGACCCTGGGTCGTGGTTACTTTGACTCTCGCCATCTCGCGGACTGGACACCTATGGCAAGGACTCAAAAGGGCACAGTCTGGCCTCTGCCATGAAGCTGGACAGGCCCGCTCTCCGTGGGTTCCCTGGGCCCACAACTTCAATCCTGTCAGCCCCACCCCACCTCCGGTGGCTCCACCCTCCCCAGCCCTGCCCCACCCTGCCTCCTTCTCCAGAAGCTCCTCCTCATCCAGGTCTTTCCCACACTTCAGCCCCAGACTCCTTGCCCTGTTCTTCCTGCCTCCGCCCCTCTCTTCTGCCTGGCCGCTCATTTCCTGGTCCTCCTCTGGGTCCTGCTCCCGGCCGCTGGTCTGGAGGCTCCTCCTGGCCTGACCTTCCAGGTGCCTCAGAGTGTGGCAGATCCTGTTTTGTCTCCTAGCATACAGGGCCGGTGAGGGAATGCACCTTTGTTCATACATGCGTGTCTGTGTACGTGCATGTCTACGAAAATGCGTGTATGCGTACCTGTATGTGTACAGGCAGCCATGCACACCGGAAATGACAGGTGTCAGTGTTTGTGGGCGTGATGTGGCTGAGGCCAGCCAGCGCTGTCAGCAGTCTCGGTCCCAGTGGTGGACCACTGTCCTGCTTAGTGGCCGCAGCCCAGCCATCCTAAAGCACCTGCGACTTGCTGTATTTGCAGGAAGGGGGGACCTGCTTCATGCACGGAGGGTGCCTCCAGGCAGGGGTTTCCAGGCTCTGGGACCAGGAGTGACTGCCAGGTGGCCAAGCAGCACCTCCAAGTCCCCTCTATGGCCACAGTCCCCACCTGCTTTCTTTCCTCCTGTGTGTCCTGGTAATGCCCTGGGACACAGGTGAAGGTGTCCTCGACCTCCTTCCAGCCTCCTACTCCACCCCTGGACTGTGACCTCATGCGAGTACCACCCGCCCCCTACGAGCCAACCCGGCCCAGGCCTGACCCTGCAGGGCTCAGCTGCTTGCTCACGGTTCCCCTCCTGGTGGGGCCCAACCACGAGTCCATGGGGGCAGCCAACTGACTATGGTGACCCCTGGATCCTTCCAGAGTGGCAGTGACAGGAGAGGAGTCATTTTCTCTGGTTCCTTGTGGGGGTCTCCTGGGCTGTAAATCACCATCACTCCTGGGGGATGGGTTTCTATGCTGCAGGCTGAGGCATTGTGGGGTCCCTGTCCCAGCCATGTGAGGACAGGCCAGCTGCTGTGATGAGCAGAACCCACCCTGAGGAAACCTGCATGTGTGTTTCACATCAGTTGGGCCCTCCTGGGTCCCTATGGTATGAGGCCTCTGCTGAGGAGAAGACCGTGCTGGCTTGTCCAAGCTTGGTGTTTTGTCACGTGATTTTTTTCCTGTTCCTCTGGTCCTCGTGCAGGTGAAGGTGCCCAGTCAAGCAGGCAGAAGTGTGTTTTCTCCTGAGGCCACCAAGCAGTAACCCTCTGCTTCGAGTGGTAGAAGTACTTGAGGGCCTTCTTGTTCAGGGCTTCCACCCACACTGGTGAGATTTTGAGGCGCCCAGGAGGGGATGAGTTGACTGAGAAACTGAATGGTGGAAACTGGCAAGCCTGGGATCCAGTCACATACCCCAGTAGAAGACGTAGCAATGGCCAAGCCCCGGGGGCCAGCCAGGCTACCTGGGAACCAAGTCAGATCCAGTGAAAAATGCAACTCTTTGTCACCCAGCAGGTGGGCAGAGGTTCAACCAAATGATGATGCTTAGTGCCAGCCAGGGCATGAGGACATAACACCCTTGCCTGTAGTTGGTGGAGTGGAAATGGGGGACGCCTTTTCAGAAGGCCATTTGCTGGTGTGTGTCAGCACCTCGGGTGTGTGTCCTTTGCCCTGGGCCTCCTCCTGCATGGCTCTTCAGTAAGTGTGTGGTCATTTTGAGGGGCTATATTGGCAGAATGAGTTTTCCCTTCCCTTCCATCAGGGGGAAGCATTGGTAACTTGGACCTCTGAAACTGGGAGATGTAAACAGACACCATGTAAGGTGAAAACATACACATGAAGTTGTGCAGACGAGGAGGAGTGTACCCGAGGTCCTGGGACTGGAGAAGACATCCCCTGACTCCCCCATTGCCCTGGCGGAGAGATGTCAGGACACGGCCGACCCTCTGGCTTCATTTGCCGACAGTCACATCAGGATTGCACCCGGTAGCTCAAAGTACGAATCTTGTTGGTTCAGGAGGCCGGCAGCCGAGGTCGAGGTGTTGGCTGACGTTGGCTGTCATGAGGGCTGTGAAGAGAGTCTGTCCCATCTCTTCCCCTCTCTCTTCCAGGGTGTTGCTGGCCATGGTGAGAGTGTCTGGGCTTGGAGAGCTCCACCTTCCTCTTCGCCCCAGTTCTCCTGTGCGCCTGTCTGTCTCTAAATATGTCCTTTGTAAGAGGACAGCCGTCCTGTTAGGGGAGGGTCCCCCCTATTGAACTCACTTGACTCCCATCAGCTCTGTGAAGACCTTTCCTTTGTCTGTAAGGTCACACTGAGGTACTTGGGATTGAGACTCCAGCACCTGGATTTGAGGGGACATGATGTGACTCCTCACACCCTACAAAGGCTCTGAGGTAGGAACACACTGGAATGTTCCAAGGATGGAAGGACGGCCTTCATGGCTACCAGGGGTGAATCCAGGGGCAAGGAGAGCAGGCTGCCAGGGTAGGAGCCAGATCACGTGGGGCCTTGTGGGCCTGTGAGAACTGTGGCTTTGCTGTGCTCAGAGAAGGAAAGGCTTGGGTGGCTCTGTGCTGGGTGCCTCTGGGACCATGTCCCCATCCTCACAGCCATGTGGAAACAGAGGCTTCCAGCCAGGTGCTGAGACCCTGATGAGGTTCAGGCCTACGGCTCTGCTCCTCTGCCTCCAGCCCTCTCCAGTGAACAGGGACCACCCTCCAGGTACAAGGAAAGAAGTGAGAATGGAGGTGCGTGTGGTCAGGTCCCCTGCAGTCATGGGCTATCTCTCTATCCCTCGGTGCCTCCTCAGGTGTCAAATGAGGTGACAGTAACCTAGTGGGTTATTTGAGGTTTGAATTCTGTGATCCCTGTGTGGTCTTGTCCCAGGCCCTGGTACAGGGAGTGCACCCATCCCAGAGGTTCCTTCTCTTCTTGTTCTTTCTCTAGGCTCTGGGTAAGGGGTCAGAGCAACTGATGACAGTGGAGGCCATGGTGTGGGAAGGGCTGGGAGGAAGGTGACTCCCAAAGGCGTGGGAAAGATACCTGGCAGGGCCGTCTGAGGTCCAGGGCAGCCCCAGGACCGAGGCCAGGTTGGTTAGCACAGATCTGCCCTCATCAGCCCTGGTCTAAGATGGGGTATATGCAGAGCATGGGCAGGGAAGGGCCCGGGAGCTGATGGATGGGGTAGGGCCTGGGGGTGGGTGAAGCGAAGGCCAGGACAGTGCCCGTCTGTGCTGGGAGTGAACCAGAGCCTGGTCACTGCACTGTGAAGCCAGGGAACCCACCCTCCCTCCTCAGTGCTTCCAGGGTTTTGGTGCCCTCTGACTTGGAACTCACCACGTGCCTCTCTCCCGCTGTCCTGCCCTCTTCCTTGCTGACCTCCCCACAGACTGCATGTGATGGACGGGTCCTCTGGGTCACCACTCCCCTATCAGTGGACTGCTTGGAGACAGATGGAAAGAGCCAGACCTCTCTGACCCCCCCCCTCCACATTCTGTGTCAGCGGGCTTGGAGGATGCTCGGCCATGTGGGGCTGAGGTCCGGCACAGGCTGTGAGCTTGGAGGCTGCTGTGTCAGGCTCCTGACCTTTGTGGTTCTGTGTATCTGCAGCCACATGAGGCCCTGGGAGCCCCAGGAGGTGAAGTTCAGCTGTCTGTCCTTCTGACAGCCTTCTGCCGGTTTCATCTTAAATGGTGTCAAGTCCCTGGAGAGGCAGTGGCGGCCTGTGCTATGTGACCACTGGCACTGTACCCTGGCCGTCCACACGCACACTGGGACTGGGTGGATGTGGCCTAGAAGGAGCTGCTGGAGCAGAGGCTGGGGATTAGCCCAGCCCAGATCCAGGCCTTGCTGGGACAAGTTCGGCCTTAGAGTGATCGCAGGCAAGTGAGGCCCTGCCCCACGCTGCCTGCATGCCCCCAAGGTGCTGCCCTGGATCTCAGCTTGCTTTCCCAAACAATCGTTTGTTTGTGTTCGTTTGTTTTCTGTTGAACCAGTTGGTGGGGGAGGGGCTGAGATTTCTTCAGAGGGACAGTGCAGGTCCCTTGGCTGGGAGACAAAGGCATGAGGTGCCTGACCACCTCCCTGGCCTCAGTCCCCGTTTGTGCTCTGAGCAGAGGCGGATCCAGGTCTGCACATGGCACTTTGTGTGTGTGTGTGTGTGTGTGTGTGTGTGTGTCCCCACGTGTGTCTGTGTGCCCGGCAGAGACCATGAGAGTCAGTAAAGCACCCGGCCTGGGTTTAATACCCACACTGCCAGCAGCTAGGCCTGAGCAAGCCCCCTGACTCCCCAGAGGTAAGGCCCCAAAGCAACACTTATCTGCTGGTAAATCCCTTGGGGACCTGATGTCTGCTGGACCCTGCCAGAACCCTCCTGCTCTGTCCCTGTGGCCTGCAGTGGTCAGACTGAGAGCTGCCCGTGGCCTGGTGGGTTTGTGGAGCACCAGGCCTCTCCCTTTCATTTCGCTCCCTCACTGGCTTGACTTCATACCGAATTCCCTTCACCAAGGTGAGCCCATCTGAAAATGCTCATCCAGAAGACCCAGTTCACCTCGGGTTTCCTCTGTGATACGGTCTTAGTCTCCAGCAGGCATGACTTTGAATCACCTTGTTCCCCTTCTGTGTCCTATCTTTGCACATAGGTCTCGTGGAAATTGGGGACACTTTGCTGTGCCCAGAAAACCTAGATCCCAATGCGGTAGAGGAGCTGGAGGATCAAGCCCTGCTACCCGACCTTCTCCAGAAGTACCTGACTGTGTTTGCCAAGCCCCACCTGCTGCTGCAGCCCGTCCCTGGGAGGGGCGGGAAGGACATCTTTCAGGTGGACATCGCCGAGCACTTGATCCCCTTTGGGCAGGAGACCTGTCCAGGCTGGGCTCTTGAGAGGAAGGTCACCAAGAGACCTGCGCATGGTGACACTGTCCAGTCACAGCTGTGCCCTGGACGTGCCCATCTAGTTCCATCTGAATTGGCCCCACCGTTGGGTGTGCTGCCAACTTGGTGCAGATTGGGGGTCTGGGACACTCCTCGTGCGGTGCTGCTCGGAACTCAGTGTGAGTCTCCAGGACTTTGACTTTCACTATAAGAGGGCATCGCCACTCATTTTGGCCCTGCTGGTCTGGGTGGTTGAGAGAAATGTGTTGTTAGGAAACCGGTTAGTGTTTTTCCCTCTCTGTTCTGGTCCAAACTCCCCGATGTTGGAAAAGTGACCAGGGGGTGATGGGGAAGGTTGGGGGCTTGGCTGAGTGTTGGCAGGCAGAGATGCCCACAGGCCCAGAAACAGGATGTGGTTTGTCCTTGCAAGTGACCCTTGCTCTTTTCTAATGTGTCCCTTGGCTCACAGAGCATGTGTGTTATATGCGGTGCCTGGCCGCCTCACGTCCAAAGACAGGTTCCTAAATACACCTGTGAGGGTAGAGCGACAAGGGCTGGTGTTCACCTTGTGGAAACCTTGTCTTTGGGTTTGGGGTCATGTGTTTGCAAGGCCCTTGGCGGGTGGGGTGACCCTGCTTTCTGGTCAGCCTCTTGGGGGGAGGCCCTTGGATCAACAGCTGGAGATGCTCAGCTGCTGAGCAGAAACTTGTGGCATCGTTGGGGGACCCAGGAGGAGTCCCTTCTGTTTCAGGGTGCGTGACTCAGGGAAGGTGACACCCCCAAGGTCAGGAGCCCGGCTGGGCCATCAGCTGAGCAGTGACCTGCCCATCCTGGGCTGGCCTCAGCACTCGGCTAGTGAACCAGACCCTTGGCCAAACATGTGAAATGTTGCTTCCATTGAAAAGGGACCGTGGGGACCAGACTGAAGCCTGCATGGGACGTGGGCTTCCAGCCTCATCCAGCTCACCCTGTGCTATGTGAATAGCTTGGGCAGACAGAAAGAACACAGGCTCATGGTTCTCATTCATTCTTTATTTACTCTTATGGAGTTTTGCTCCACTTTATTAGGGCCAAAAATCGATTTTTGATTATAAGAGAGTACTTTTGAGTGTCCCTAAGAACCTGAGAGATCACAGATTGGGCTTGTCCTTGACATGCTCACAGAGGACACACATGTACTCTCCCTGCTCCTCCTCTGGCTCAGGGGCCTCGTTTGGGGCTGTGCTAGAAAGGGCTGCCGTCAGGATGGAGTGACAGGTGTTGTACAGAGCCATCACTGAATCATAATCTGGGTACTTAGGGGGGCTCTCGGGCATTTGCCCTGTACTCTCCCTTCCAGAAGTAGCTGGGGGTACAAACGTGGTATTGCTGGACATGCCCTTTCCACTGGGGCCACCCTGCTCGCTGGGGAGATGGTTTGCCCCTGCCCGCCCAGCTACACTGCCCGTAGACCAAAGGCGAGAGAGCACAAATGATCGGCTGAGGGTTCTGCGAGCAGGTGGGGTTCCCTTCTGGACTTTCTTGCCCGCCTCTTGAGTGCACTGGTTGTGGTGGAGTCGAGGAGAGTGTCTGGTCGCCACCACTCGCTTCTTTCTCTTTGGGATGTTCTGCAGGAGGCAAGGCTTGTCTCTCTGAAAATTGGAGTTGCGATAGATCTGAAAGAAAATGAATCACTTTAGACAGCAAGGGGGAGAAGAGGCCTTCCTCGCCGCCCTCTTCCCCATGACCATCCTGGCCATGCCTATGTATAGAGACAAAGTCTCTTCATTCTGGCAGGTTATGAGGCCTTAGCATGTTGCTACCTAGAGCTGCCCCGGGGCCATCCTCACTTGAGGTGTTCCTGGCGGTCCCTGACATTCAGTGGCCCCTCAGGGTCTGGAGTCACCCCTGTGGATCCTGTCTAAGGGGGGTGGTGGAACAAGACAGACCTTGTGTCTCCTCTTTCCTTAACCACCCTCTCATGAGAACAACGTCCCCCTGGGAAATGAAACCCGTTCAGCACTCAGCTTATCTAGTCTAGCCTCCCCAGAAGGACTCTCTACATTACCATCGTCTTCTTCCCTGCAGAGTGACACGAAGGGCGGATTTTACTGAAACCATAGAGGTTCAGTTCACGGATGAAACTCTTCACGCTGTTTGTCTCGAAGATCCTGTCTGTGCCTCTGTGCTGGAGGACCTCCATCTAGAAGAGATCTGCCCTGATGACCACCGTGTATCCCTCGTTGTTCCAGTGCACAGAGGTAAATGCTGCATCCTCCACAATCCTCCAGAGCTTCCTGGGGAAGGACAGCCCGAGGACGGCATCGTTTTCTTCCTTGTTGGCCATTTCTGGGTTTGGGCCCTGTGAGGGCAAATTGTCATGGAGGCCTGGATAGGGGCTCTCGGGTTGGTCACCCTACTTCTCCAGATCCTCCCTTGACTCTACGTTTGAATCTAGGGAAGAATCACAGGGATCCCCTGCCATGGGATCCCCATCAGTTGATGGGGTCAGCAGGGCTGCACTTGCCTCATGGGAAATCTGACTAGCCATGGAGCCAGTCTAGCTCAGGAGCATTCTCTACCCAAGCAGTGAATGCTCAGGGCAGAAGGGTCTCAGACCACTGTTGGGGCGCCCCATAAATAATCTCTGGAGATTCTAGAATCTGTGTCGCAGGCCAGGCAGCCCATTAAGTGGTCAGCCCCCTTAATTGTTTCATAATGTCCCAGAGGTGATGTGGAGAGGCAGCCCTGGCCCAGTGTGGGGGAGGCAGGGATGGAGACAGAGATGGGGTCCCCAGCTTGTCTCTTGTCTGAAAATACAGAAAAGTATCTTTCAGGTTTCCTGCAAAGGCTCCCATCTGTGGCCAGGCCCCTTGTTTCAAGGATCCAGGCCCTGGATGGGTTGACAAACGTGCCCCTGGTTCCACCCCCCTCCCTACCAATGGGCAGGCCTGTGGCTGGCTTTTGCTTAAGGGCCAGGCTTGGCGAGTCCTGGCTTGGCCACCAGCAAGAGAGATCCCAGGTGTCAGATGGGCCCCTGGCAGCTGCCCCTCCCAGAACAGGATCCATAGCAGGCTGGTTATCCTAGCCTGTGTTGGTGGTCCCACTTCCCCACCCCACCAGCTGTGGCCTTGCCCCTCTTCTGGCTTTGTTGTCTTCTGGCTGGTGCCTCCGGTTGGTCTGTCCCTCTCAGATGGCCCCAAAGTCAGAGTCCTGTTGTCCTGCCACCACTGCCACCCAGATCAGGCTCTCCCCAGGGTAGGGCTGCACTCCAGCACAGTGGAGGGATCTCACATTCCACTTGACTGTTCCCCAAGCACCTGAGACACAGACTCCCCAGGATGCCCTGTAGGAGGGCCCAGCCAGGTGCTCTGCTGAGCTTGCAGCCTCCCGAGCTCTGCCCACCCCCAGATGCCATCCCACTGCAGATCACAGGCTGCTGTCTTCAGTTTCCATTTCTTCCCATAAAGACAGCTCTCGTGACCCTAGAGTCCTCACTTTGGGAACACCTGTGTGTGTGCTCCTCCTATCCCCTGCCCAGAGCCTCGAATTCAGTCTCTTTGGAGGCTGCCTCAAAATTACTGTTTCCTTCATCAGTGGGTTGCCTGGGCTTCTGCTACCCCTGATCCTGGCCTCCCGTGTCCAACTTGGGTGTCCGTGGATACCTGCCCTTTGAAGGACTTGATTGGGGGCTCAAGGTACAGCCTGTTCTATTGAAAACAAGCATTTCACTGGTCTTCTCCGAGGCCAGCTCTGATCTTCTCCACCCCTGCCCCTGTCTCCACCACCACTGTGGACCTGTTCTTCCTTACCCAGATGGCAGGTACATCGAATGATTTTGTTGGCACTGGTTAGGTGCCTTTCAAGGGGCCTCCTTTACAGACACTAACTCCCAGAGACATGTCTGACTTGTTGAGCTAGATGTGACTAGAGGAAGCACCCGTCTACCTGTATTTGAAAATGGATGAGAGCCCGGGTGTGGGAGTGGACAAAACTCCAGTGAGAGTCACCTGTTTTCACTGCACATGGGCGATAGGGAAGTGGGTTTGGAGATGTGTCTTCTCTGACCTTTGTGGGCCACTGTTCTTCAAAATCACGGTGTAGGGAACAGACTGGCACCTTGGAGAGGCCCATGTGTGAGGACCCTATGGTACTGTCCCCCTAGAGACAGTGTTCTCCCAGTTCTGCCACTCAGCAGGGTCATTTGCCCAGTGTGAGGGCCACGGCCTGGTGTCTGAAAGGGGAGAACCCACTTTCAGTTAGAGGGACTGTTAAATTTGGTTGTTGAGGAGTGTTTCAGCAGGAAAAAGCTGCTCCAGGAAAAGCAAGAACCACTCTTTGTCTCTGTCCCAGCCTATCTTCCATCCAAACTATTATATTCCTTCATTGCAGCCCCAACAAAGATCAAGTCATTGATTAATGGCCAATTAGAAAAAGGGATCATTTAAAGCTCATTAACACCTTAGGTTCTGGATCCCCGGTACCAGGAAAGAGAGTGCAGTTCCATGGACTTCTTGGGCATTACTTCAAGGGAGTGTGACCAAAGTTCTGCAGGATTCCTTGCAGATATGGGTGGAAAACACACCCTTTACCCCTGTGGTCAATAGCAATGTGACAAGAGCCAGGACCTCTTCCTTCCTGACCCAGAAAGAGATGTCTCTGGGCTTTATCCAAGATGCAAAAGGACACCTCACAGCAATAATCCCTTTCAGACTTTCCCATCACACCCAAGCCACAATGTAATACTGAGGGGTGCCACCACCCAGCCTCATCAAAATCACCCCTCACAGAAGGAACCCAGCTTTCCAAAGCCCCAAAGTGACCTGGCTCAGACACCAACCCCGGGGTGCTCCTCCTGGAGCCCCACTGCCCAGCCCCGTGTTGCCTTGTTCTATGGGACTGGAGGATGTCTCTCCAAGTTACTCTTGTGACTCTGGATCCTAGACCATCACTCTAGGAGTGGGGTTTGTCCTGCTTCTCCTAGTATCCCCACTGCTAACATGGCCTTTCAGGGAGCAGAGGCTCTGTGAAGGTCTTCGGAATAAATGAGCCAGTGGGCAGGGGCTCAGATTAATTGCCTGCTACCTCCTTAAATAACCCAGATAAATCCAAATAAACAAAGATAACTTAGTTTTTGGAAATGATGCCCCAAAGGACAGAAACATGAATCCACTAGGATCACCATTATTATTATCTAAATCTCACCTATCAATATTGCTGCTAAGTAAGCTCACGTTTCCAAAACAGTTCTAATTCCAATTCCAATGTATCCCTTTCAGGGTCACAAATCAAAATGGAAGAGTGCCCAATCTCTTTTACAAAAGAGCAAAACTCCTGTACTTGAACTGGGTAACCACAAACACATTTTGATCCTCATCATTCACAAACTAGGACATTAAAGGTTATTTAGCCTTCCGTTGAACTATTAAAGTTTGGAAATTTTCTAAAGAAAACAGAGATGAATCTCCATGTCATTGTAGAGAACAGGAACCCAAAGATGCTACACAGCGGTTCTGCCAACTGGCCCAGGCCCTCACTTCTGAGGAGGCTATCCATTCAGTCTTCAATCACAGAGGGAAGGATTGCCTGGCTGCTGCTCTGACTCAGGCCCCCTTTTCCTCCTCTCTCACCACCTCTGCAGACAGGGGTGGGAAGGCCCTCAAAGCACTTTGGTTGACTCTGAGCAGAAACGCCATGGCTTGCCACTTGCTGGTCTCTGCCTAGGCTTGCGGACCCCACAGGAGCTCACAGCAGGCAGAGTGGCTGCCCTCCCCAGGGGCAGAGGAGGCCAAGGGGGATGCAGCCTTCCCCGCCTCAGGCCCCAAGAGCTGCACCTCCACAGGGCCTTGGGCCTCGCTTGGGTCCTGAAGGTCTTCCTCGGGCTTGCTTGGCTTCTCAGCTCACTCATCTCAACCATGAGCATGGTGCCTGGTATCAAACCACAGACAGGGGTGACAGAGGGGAACAGATCCGGACCACGGGCTTCGGCTGAGAAACACAGCCGGGATGGTCTGACACAGGCCATTTAAAAGTCTCCTCTTGAGGGGTCCCCTTAGTCCTCCCTCAGGGTCCTCACCTAAACTGCTTCAGAACCTAAGAATCTCCTCTCCGATCTATAAGGCCTCACCCCTTATATCAAGTCTCCAATGTCCCTGAGACCTTGTGCTCTTGCAGCCAACACGGTTGCCCCCGGGCTGACAGCAGGTGCCAGGACTGGTGGGATTCCCTGTGTCCTCCCTCAAGGTCCTCATCTTGAGCCCTGGCAGTTCCTGGGATGTCCTTTGTGTTGACTGGAGGTGGGACCCTCACACCAAGGCCGTCACTCCACCAAGACCCTCAGGGAGAGTCCATGGCCATGACGTCAGGGCTCCATGCCCAGAGTTTCCCAGAGCTGAGATGATGCCCCCAGCCGTCCTCAACCCTCCTCCTCCTCTTCACTTTGACTGCCAGCAAATCTGGGCACCACCATCTTTCCCTGACTTTACTCCCCTTAGAACCAGGCCCTCCCCATCCAGGACCCCTGAGAGGCAAGTGGGAGTAGAGGGTTCATTCCTACAACCCTGTCAGGGACTCCCAGGGCTGAGAGCATTGACAATGTGGATGCCCTGGGGTCCCAGAGCCCCCTTCAGGGTTCTACCTTGATTCCTAGCACAACTGGGTTCCTTTACTCTGTTGACCTGAATCCGGGCACCTGACCCAGGCCCTCACTTCTCCCCTCCCATCAGGATCAGTGAGGTTACATCTGAACACTGTGCTCCCTGTTCCTCCAGGGCTGTCGGGAGGGCCACATATGCATCCGCTATGGACCCTCAGTCTCCTCTGGTCCTCACCTCAAGTCTTCAGAGTACATGGGCACCTCCTTCTGCCCATGTGAGACTGTGTCCCAAAGACCAAGCCTCTGACTCCCCGAGTTCATTGAGGAAGTGAGGGGGCGCTGTGGGGTCTCAGCCTGGCAGCCTGGACCAGGGCCTCCAGGAGTCCCAGTTGAGGTCGAGTTGTGTTCTATAGGTTCCACTGGATGGAGTGACTGGACCCCCACATCCTGTCTCAGCAGGGGGCCTCGTTAACACTTGAGAGAAGGTTGCAGTAATAGCACAGATGCTGGATGGGGGGCTGCTGTGCCCATGACCATGGGGAAGCACATGGAACCACTCACCTTCCCATGGGGGTTCCTCAGTGTAACCACACTTCAGAAACTTTTGTATAAATGATGTTGTTTTAGCTGAAGAGGGTGAGCAGAGGCAGGTGAGTTAGCAAGAACTCCGCAGCCTGGAGATGGCCTTGGCTGCTCATAGTGACTTCACACTCCTCTCTGGAGTATCTCCAGGGTCATCTCCTGGTGGCTCTCTTCCACTGGTCTGAACGGATACCCTCCCCGCCCCAGTGGCCCTTCTTGTGCCAGAGGGGCTCTTGGGGGCCAAGAATTTGTGAGTTGTGGGTTCTAAGTCCCCACTGGTCGGGTGACTTTAGACTCTTCCCACAGGAAGGAAAGACATTAGGGAGGAGGGTGGGTGGCCGTACTGCCCTGCCCCGAGGGCCAAGAGCTCAGCCTTACTGCAGTCCAACCCAACTCCCACGATGGCCTGGCCACCACCTGCCCACCTACAACCCACCAGAGCACCACTCAGAGGCCAGAGGTGCTGCCTGATCGAACCTTGGGAATCCCCAGGTTTGCTGAGGGTGGGAGCATGCAGAGTTCACCCTTGGGGGGGGGGGTTGCTCGGTGCCTTGGGGGGCTCCCTGGCCGAGACATCAGATCCTGGAGACGGGGACCTTCCCTCCCTTTCCAGAGGCTCACCGGATGAGTGAGCACCTTGCTGCCCAGTCACAGGCCTTGCTTGTGGGGTCAGGTGTGGACAAGACCCAGGCCATGTGGTCTTGTCAGCCTCCCTTGCCGGTTTGTAGCTCGATTTATCCCAGAGCCTTGGCTCATGACAGTTGCCACGGAATCCCAAGCAGTTCCTCCAAAGGAGAGCTGTCACTCCAGAGCACCACCAGCTTTGCTCACCGCAGGCTAAGCCTTGTTTCTGTCATCCAGAAATCAGCCTCTTCCAGCCTCCCCACCTCATCCCTGTTTGGCCATGGCACCTCCCTTTGTGAAACGACAGAGCAAGGGAGCCCAGGGGACGAAAGAGCCACTGAGGACCCAAGATGACCACTGGGCCAAGAGAGGCTTGGGCAGAGCCGGTGGGAAATGAGTTGGCCATGGATCACCGGTTCCCAGGGGTCTGCCAGGTTGGGCCTCTAGGGTCACCCTTACCTAGATGGAGCACTTGTGAGGCAGGCCCCCTCTCTGAGACATGCTGTCTGGTTGAATTGCATTTCCATTCTCCTAGACACTGTTGCCTCTGCAGCCTCAGGGAACAGAACTAAACCCATGCCTCTGGAGCTGCCTGGTCTCTCTTCTGGTGACCCGGGCATGTGTGGGGCTCGAGACAGTTTGATTGTCCAGGGCCAGCCCATCAAGGCCATGATCCCTCCCTCCACTCCTGTGTGACTTTAGGCTACTGACTCTGCCCGGCCCCAGAGGACGTGTGCTTAGCCACTTCACTCTGCAGACATCAGTCAAAATCTACCAAGGACTGAGTGGTGGGAGTGAAGTACCACATGGGTCTCTTTTGATGTCAGGCAGCCTTGACTTTGTAAATAAAAGTTGCCTTTTGTGACAAGCAGATGACTTGAGATTGCAATCTGTCCATCTCTGCTTTCTCTATAGATTTACAGGTAAGCAGGTGCCACACATGCTGAGATTTCTGGGAACATGGTTTTTAAATAGCAACATCTGCATGTGATTCCAGGTCAGGAGACATGCAGGAGTCAAGACAAAAAAAGCTAATGGAACATGAAAAGTTAAGGCGTTCTGCAGGCAGTGAACCTTCATAAGGGTCTGCATTTTGGCTTGGAAGTGAGCAGCCTGGTCGGGCGTCACGGCAGCTCAGTTCTGGGGCTGACAGAGCCCTGGCCTGTGCCACCCTGTGTCCTTTCTCAGGGCCTCCTCTGCCTGTGCCTGACTGCCAACAAAGGAGACCCAGCCTTCCAGTTCCAGTGGACTGGTGTGTGCACTCTCCCCTCACCTGACCTCAGAGCCCTTGTCTCTGCAGCGTGACCCTGGAGGGCTATTTGCTATGCTCCTCAGGAAAAACACTCTTTTAAGGGAAAACACATTATAAACTGAACACCCCAGCGAGCAGAGGGTGCTGAGCTATAACACCCTCGGTGTGCTCAGCTGAAAAAGGAAAATAAAAGAGAAACAAGAAAATGTCACTAAATGCAGTCCCTGCAATGAAGCCAAACCTTGGGCCTGCTGTCCAGACACCAGCGAGTCCCCAAACTGAACACCCGCATGCCTTGGGCAGGGACCACAGGCTCCAGCCCTGTGCATCTCAGGACAATAAAGGCTCTTTTGGGGCCCCTGACAAGGGGAGGCCTAATTTCTCCTCATCTGTCAAGTGAGGACCCTGCTGGACAGTGTCCCTGTGCCTGTGAAGCCACTCCACCAGGCTCTTGTCAAGCCTTTGACGGCTCTTTTTAATGAGTGGGTGTAGAGCATCTGAGGGGCTTCCCCAGGTGTGTATGAGGTGCCTGCAGTGTGGCGAGGGTGAGGCCATCTATCTTACCTTCCTGAGCAAGCAGCTGCCTGAGGGGCTCAAATACTCAGCCAGGCTCAGGATGGAGGTACTGAAGATGCATGCTGGGCGGGAAATCCCTCATGTTTTCAGGCTCTTTATTGCCCTGCAGTGTTCTGACCACAGGGCCGCCTCTATATGTCTGAATAGGGTGCATATTTGGGGTCCTCTGGGGTGCACCTGAAGTGGGGATTACAGGAAAGAATGGCTAGAGATTATGGGAAAGAGGGGCTGCTTGAGCAGTAGTATAAGGGGTTCTGGGCCTGAGCCACAGTGGGCATCAAGGTGATTCACAGAGGCACCAGCATGGCCACTGGGAGCTGTTCAAGGGGCAGGCTGAAGATCTGGGTGAGCACAGTGGTGGGGCCCACCACCACCACAGAAGGAGCCATCTGGGCAGGAGGCCAGATGAAGCAGAGCCACAGGTCCTCAATGGGCAGGGACACCTCATCAGGACAGGTACCAGAGGGACTGAAGCCTGTGTCCCCTAGGGTTGCCAGGCATCAGTACCCATCAAGAGGGGCAGGGAAGCTTTCCCCAGACCAGCAGCAGGGGCAGCATATGTCCTGGCCAGGATGGTGGCAGGGGTAAGTTCCAGGTGGCTCGCAGTCCCCTGGGCACCCTCAGGCCAAGGTGACAGGCCGTCCTGTGGCTGTGTTGTGCTGGGCACAGGAGGGATGCCCAGGGCTGCCGGCCTGCCCTCCACCTGCCGAGATGCAGACTTAATGCCCCCTCTCCTCTTCATCTTCCCCAGGAGGTGTGGGCTGTCTCTCTTAAACAGGGGACTGCAGCAGAACTGTAACTGGGGTTCACTGAGAGAGAGAGAGAGAGAGAATAGCAAAGTTCAATTCTCATAAGGCTTACTGAAACCAGCACCCTCCTGGCTAGACCCCTGGATGCTCTCACCCAGCCATCCCCAGGCCTCATGGAGAAAGTGGGACCCTGTCCCACAGGAGGCAGTGTCCCAGCTTGCACATCCTCAACACTCACTAACTCAACATTGCCTCTCGCACTTGGAAAATGACTCAGAGTGGCCCAAGAGTATTGATACAAGACCCAGAGAGGGGACTTGACATTTGCAGTGGGCAGACTGCAGAAGCTTCTCTGCTTTCTATGCAGGTGTTGACCCCTGGCCTGCACTTCCTCGGCTGACCAGGACACTTCCCAGGAGAGGACCTGTGCTTCCCTGCACTAGACTTCTGTTCCACAGCTGTGGGAGTCATGTGCTTAGTCACTCAGTCATGTGCGACTCTGCAACCCCATGGACAATAGCCCACCAGGCTCCTCTGGCCATGGGAATTCTCCTGGCAAGAATACTGGAGTGGGTTGCCATGCTCTCCTCGTCCTCCAGGGGATCTTCTCACCCCAGGGATGGATCCCAGGTCTTCCACCTTACAGGTGGATTCTTTCAGGTCTGAGCCACGAGGGAGTCATAGAGGCACACAAACCCCTCTCCCCACCTGCTCCCCCCAGGGACCATATGCCAGTCCCCAGTCCTGTCTTTACACATAGCTTTCCCGGCAGACCTGCCACCATCCCTGGCGGCTCTGAGGTTGGCACCCACCCTGCCCCCAGGGCCCAGCAGGTACTCCCCTGCCTTTAGCTTGCTCAAGACACAGACAGGCGGCTCCTCTGTGAGCAGGTTGGTCAGGCAGAGGGAGGTGAGCACATTCTGGCATGCTTTGCTGAATCCATACAGGCTAAGCTGGCAGATGAAGCTCTTCATACAGTCTGTCTCAAACACCCTGTCTGAGCCCACCCTCTCCAAAATATTCTTGAAGAGCTCCTCACTGATGCCTATGCAAGTGGCATCTTCCTCCCACCAGATGGACCAAAGTGGTGACTGTTGACGATGGTCCACCTCTTCCTGGGAAAGTGGAGGGAGAGGAGGCTGCCCTCTCCCCCCAGGCAAGGCACCACACTCTGGTGTGCAGCCTCTTCAACAAAGGCTCTTCACTCAAAGCCTGGAAAGGTCTCTCTTCCAGCAGCAGCTTGAAGCTGCGGTGGCCCATGGGCACGGGCTAGGCCAGGGCAACTGAAAGGTCCACAGGGAGGAGCGCAGCTCCCTGAGCTGAGGGCTGGAGCCCCTCTGTTTGGAAGAAAGCGAAGCCCCCCGAAGTCGGGCACCCTGTGCATCATGGGGCCCTCCTTGTCCACAGCCATGTGGACTGCGGTGCATCCCTCTTCCCTGGAAAAGGGACAGTACAGTGGCCAGGAGCAGTCCAGGCTCACAAGGGTGCTCAGTCCCTCACCAAAGGTCTCTGCTTGCTCGGGGCTGACATCACAAGGCAGTCATTAAGTGACATAATAAAGGACTGGCTGCACCCAGGCTGGTCGGCGTGTCAGCCTCTTGGTCCACGCTCATCATGGCAGTGGGCACCATGACACTTGTGCACAGGCGTGAACTCTCAGGCCAAGTCCTTGTGTAAACCAGGCACAGCCTTCTGGTCCTGGCGTCCTGGGGCCAGGCAGATGCACACTGACAGACGTGTGACCCTCAAAGTCAGCCCATCCTCTGTGTTTACATGTGCTTTGAGGGTTCTGCCTGGTAACCTTGCAGTCAAACACAGCTTCATCCAAGGAGGGGGTCCATGCTCAAGGGTACAGCCATCTGGCCCTCTGTGCACTGTTGCTGGCCAGGCAGCCAGTCCCCCACACAGACCCTCTCTGGGCCCTGCCATCGGTCTGCAGGAACCCCAAGGTGGGGGCTGTAGAGGCATTGGCTGAGGTCCCGGGGACACAGAAGGAGGACAGGCCACCATCGTCTGGGCTCCATAGTCTGCCCATGTCCACCCCAGGCCAGCCTTGCTCTGCACACCCCTGTCCCGGGCACGTGGGGAGGGGCAGTCACCCTGGGCCTTCACACACAGTATAGCTCCCTTTCCCGTGACCGCCGTCCATGGGACTTCCATCTGGCTCTGTGTCCAGGCTGTGACAGTTGCCATCCTGCTCTGGGCCCGGTGCTCTAACATCAAAGTGGCAGCCATGCAGGGTGGCCCACATGGGCGACCCACCCCACTAATGCCCACCACTCCAACTCTGCTCCTGGGGATGAGGATCTTCCTGAGAGTTCCAGAATCAGAAATGCCTCTGACCTTGAGGCGTCAGCCAGCCAGGGCCCAGGAGCCCAGCCCAGTGGGTGAGAGAGAGGGCTCAGGTGAGGAGATCCCAAGGTGGGCACCTCAGCCCTGCTGATCCCCAGCTGCCTGGCTCACCCACTCTGAGCCTCTGCTTCCCCACATGGGTAATTGTAGGGGCACCTGCCTCACGGGGCAGTGAGGACTCAGGGGAGGTACAAGAGGTGGCGAGGTTCCTGACACTTAAGTCTGCCATGTGGTTACCGGGAAAGTTGCTATGTCTCAAGCAAGTCTGCATCTAAGGCACACAAGCACTGATCTCCCAGTGGACCTTGGCTCCACGCTGGAAGTCTCCCATCACCAGCGAGGGATGGGTTCCTTGTTGATTCTTGCAAACTGGGAGCTGAAACAGCACCTAAATTAAAAGTCTCTAGACACAGCTCGGGCAAGCTAGATAGAACCAGTGTGTCCCATAGACAGAAGCCCTACTGAGTGCCCTCCCATGTGGTCCAATGGCTAAGACTCCATTCTCTCAATGTAGGGGGCCCAGGTTTGATTCCTGATCAGAGTGCTAGATTGCACATGCAGCAACTAAGAGTTAGCATGCTGCATCTTAGATTCACATGCCACAACTTAGAGTTCACGTGCTGCAGCTAAAGACCCTGCATGCCACATCTAAAAATATCCCAAGTGCTGAAACTGAGGATTCCGAAAGCCACACATGAGGATCCCACATGCCTCAGTGAATATCAAAGATCCCATGTGCCACAACAAAGACCAGACACTGTCAAATAAAGTAAAAAGAACAAAAGAACAGAACTGGAGGAACCAAGCTTCTTGACCTTAGACTATACTACAAAGCTATATTAATCAAAACAGTATGGTACTGGCATAAAAACAGACATACAGATCAATGAAATAGGATAGAAATCATAGAAACAAGCCTATGCACCTATGGTCAATTAATCTACAACAAAGGAGGCAAGAATACATATACAGTGGAGAAAAGACAGTCTCTCCAGGAAGTGGTGCTGGGACAACTGGACAGCTGCATATAAAAGAATGAAATTAGAATATCATCTAACACTATATATAAAAACAAACTCAAAATGGATTCAAGACCTATGTGTAAGATTGAATATGTAAAACTTCTGGATGAAAACATGGGCAGAACACACTCTGACATAAATCACAATAGCATTGTTTTGGGATCCATCTCCTAAAGTAAAAGAAATAAAATTTTAAAAAAGACAAATGGGCTTCCTAGGTGGCACTACTGATAAAGAACTTGCCTGCCAAGGCAGAAGACACAAGAGACAAAGGTTCAATCCCTGGGTCAGGAAGATACCCTGAATTAGGGCATGGAAACCCACTCCAGTATTCTTGCCTGGAGAATTCCATGGACAGAGGAGCCTGGTCAGCTACAGTCATAGGGTGGCAAAGGGTGACACGACTGAAGCTACTTAGCATAGCACAGGGACCTAATTTAACCTAAAAGTTCTTTCACAGCAAAAGAAACCATTGAAAAAATGAAAAGAACCTACTGAATGAGAGAAAATGTTGCAAATGACTGATTTGGGGTTAATAGCCAACATGTATAAATAGCTCAAAAACACAGTGTCAGAAAATTAAAAAAAGAAAAAAAAAACTTTAAAAAAGTGGGCAGAAAAACTGAATAAAAACTTTGCCAAAGTAGATATACAGATGGCTAACAGGCACATGAAAAGGTGCTCAACATCACTAACCCATCAGGGAAATGCAAATCAAAATCACAATGAAATGTCACCTCATACCTGTCAGAATGGCTATCATCAAAAAGAACACAAATAACAAATGGTACCAAGGATGTGGCAAAAAGGGAATCTTTGTGCACTGTTGGTGGGAATGTAAATTGGCACAGTCACTGTGGAAAACATTAGGGACGTTTCTCAGAAAACTAAAATTGAACTGTGTGACCAAGCATTCCACTTCTGGGTATATATCTGAAAACAACAACAACAACAACAAACCTCTAATTTGAAAAGATACATACACCCCAATGTTCATGGTATGTCAAGATATGGAAGCATTCTAAGTGTCCATTAATGGATGAATGGATAAATAAGGTGTGGCACACACACACAAACACACACACACATATGCATGATGGAATACTACATATCCATAGTAACGAATGGCATTTTGCCATTTGCAGCAAAATGGATGGACTTGGAAGGCAATATGCTAAGTGAAATGAGTCTGACAGAGAAAGACAAACACTGTATGATCACACTTAGATGTTGAATTTTACTAATAACCTCAGATATGCAGGTGATACTACCCTTATGGCAGAAAGTGAAGAGGAACTAAAGAGCCTCTTGATGAAGGTGAAAGAGGAGAGTGAAAAAGTTGGCTTAAAACTCAACATTCAAAAAATGAAGATCATGGCATCCGGTCCCATCACTTCATGGCAAATAGATGGGGAAACAATGGAAACAGTGACAGACTTTATTTTCTTGGGCTCCAAAATCACTGCAGATGTGACTGCAGCCATGAAATTATAAGACACTTGCTCCTTGGAAGAAAAGCTACGACAACCTAGACAGCATATTAAAAAGCAGAGACATTACTTTGCTGACAAAGGTCCGTCTAGTCAAAGCTGTGGTTTTTCCAATAGTCATGCATGGATGTGAGAGTTGGACCATAAAGAAGGCTGAGCACTGAAGAATTGATGCTTTTGAACTGTGGTGTTGGAGAAGACTCCTGAGAGTCCCTTGGACTGCAAGGAGATCCAACCAGTCCATCCTAAAGGAAATCAGTCCTGAATTTTCATTGGAAGGACTGATGCTGAAGCTGAAATGCCAATACTTTGGCCACCTGATGCAAGTAAGTGACTCATTAGGAAAGACCTTGATGTTGGGAAATATTGAATGCAGGAGAAGAAGGGGAGGACAGAGGGTGAGATGGTTGGATGGCATCACCAACTCATTGGACATGAGGTTTGAGCAAGTTCCGGGAGATGGTGAAGGACTGGGAAGCCTATTGTGCTGCAAGTCCATGGGTTCACAAAGAGTCAGACATGACTGAGCAACTGAAAAACTACTGAATGTTAAAATAGAAGAATCTGACTCACAGACACAGAACAAACTAGTGGTTATCAGCTGGGAGAGGGAAGGAGGAATGGGCAAGAGAGGAATAGGGGAGTAAGAGGTACAAACTATTATGTATAAAAGAAGCTACAAAGATATACTGCAAAACATGGGGAATACAGCCAGTATTTTGTAATAGCTATAAATGGAGTGTAACTTTTAAAACTGTAAATCACTATATTGTACATCTGTAACATATAGTTCTGTATAGCCACTATACTTCAATTTAAAAAGTGAGTTTTCTCAAATGGTTCTGGGGTTTCTAGAATTAGCTCTGTAATCTGATTGGGTTTAAAGCTGCTAATGCCTCTGTAAGTAGACAGCATCGATAGTCTATGGCAACAGATATATGGAAAATATCTCCTTTGGATATGCCTGATGAAGCACTTAAAAGAAGTGCTGGGTGCAAGGTGTTCTGTGACTGTGTATATGATACTTTTGAACATTTTTGGAACACTGATAGATATGATGAGCTTTCTGGTTGCTCCCAATGTAGTTGGAAAGAGTGGTGAAAGAAAAGGATTAGCTCAGTTTACAGTAAAAGACCTAAAAGATTCTATGTGTACCCATAAGGAGACACATATCTCCTGTAGATACAGGGTTGAGATTGCTAATGATCACATGCAAATGCTCATCCTTCAACTGGTTGAATTAGACTTGAAGTTGAATTCTGCCACTAGAGTTTCCTGTTAAAATGAGGGCACTGACTTGGAAAGAATGGGATTCTGTACATTGTGATAGAGCTGTGTGGGGAGACCCTGATGAAGCTGGGGACACTGAGCCCATCAAGTCTGGTGAGTCATGCTTGCCAGTAGAAGAATCCTCCCCACGCTCAGTGGGAAGCAGCCTCCTGACCCTCAGTGGGATCAGCCTCCCCATTTAAAGCTAGATCAAGCCAGAATGATTCACTAAGCATAGATTCTGTATTTAATATTGCAACTCAGGGAGTTAGAAAGGGCTCTTATTAGTTTGTCTGGTTGGTTGAACTATGCGCCAAAAGTTGGCCCACAGTGAGTGGAAATGTCAGACCTGCCTTGGTTTAATACAGAGGGAAGGCATTCAGAGATTTGACTGTTGGTGTGGATTTGTCATTTAACACCCACTCATCCATACTGGGAGAGTCCAAAGACATACCTTTCACCAAGACTGTGAGGGGAGCCCCAGCACCCTTGAAGAACTCTGTGATTGCTCTTCTCTGTAGGCCAGAACTCACAGTAGGAACTGCAGTCACTGAACTGGAAAACCTAAATGCAGTGGGAATATTTAGATCCCCAGATGGCCAGAGCCAAGTGGGAGCACACAACCACCAAGGGAAAGGTTGGCCTTGTTACAGGAATGGAGAGCAGAGTCAAAGCACCAATCAGAACAGTCTGATTTGGGCAGCTCTATGGTTTTGTCTAGTTGCTCATGATCTTTTTAAAAGTAAAAGAGTTAGGAAGCCCAGTAAGTTATTACTTGATCTGTATAAGCAGAGATGTCACCAGTCAAATGAACAAAAGTCTATTCTGAATCACAAAAACAGAGAATCACAGTCCTTTGATCAATTCCCAGACTTGAGCCATTAAAACTCTCAGAAGAAAATGCAGAGGTACATTTTTATGATGTTGGATTTCAGAAATAGATTCTTAGATGTGACACCAAATGCATGAAAAACAAAATGAAAAGGACAACGTGGGTAAACCTCGAAAACATCATGTTAGGTGAAGGAAGCCAGTCAGCAAAGGCCACATATTATGATTCCATTTATATGAAATATCCAGAATAGGGAAATTTACAGATAAAGAAAGAAGATTAATGGTTGGTTACCTAAGGCGAAAGTGAAAGAGGAGAGTGAAAAAGCTGGCTTAAAGCTTAAAATTCAGAAAACTAAGATCATGGCATCTGGTCCCATGACCTCATGGAAAATAGATGGGGAGACAGTAGAAACAGTGTCAGACTGTCAGGGAATGTTTGACGGGAGGATTCCTACGTGCTGTCTCTCATGAGTCCTTTGTCCCTCTTCAAGCGGAACAGCACGCTGCTCCCAGGGACTGAGGTCATTGTGTGAGGCAGGCTTGGGTCTCCTTTAGTAAACATTCTCTTTAGGACAAAACTGCTTAGTCTCGTTCCCCTTTCTTGAGATATGGATTGTCTCCTGACCTTGTGACTAACATTACCCCTTGTTCCCTTGGTAACGGTTGCTGTACGTTTGGTTTTCTGATCTCTATCATTCCCGAAAGAAGTTTCTTGTACCACAGCCTATATATACTCATAGAAAAATCATTAAAGCACCTTTGCTCCATCAGAGCTTAGGTCCCCGGGTCTTTTTTTTCTCTCTCTCTCTCTTTCTCTCTTTTACTTTCTTATCGTCGACTCCGTACCACCAGGTTCCGGTCCATTAAAGGACCCCAACATCAGACTTTATTTTTGGGGGCTCCAAAATCATTGCGGGTGGTGACTGCAGCCATGAAATTAAAAGACGCTTACTCCTTGGAAGGAAAGTTATGACCAACCTTGATAGCATATTAAAAAGCAGAGACATTACTTTGCCAGCAAAAGTCCATCTGGTCAAGGCTATGGTTTTTCCAGTGGTCATGTATGGATGTGAAAGTTGGGCTGTGAAGAAAGTTGAGCGCCGAAAAATTGATGCTTTTGAACTATGGTGTTGGAGAAGACTCTTGAGAGTCCCTTGGGCTGCAAGGAGATCCAACCAGTCCATCGTAAAGGAGATCAGTCCTGGGTGTTCATTGGAAGGACTGATGCTGAAGCTGAAACTCCAATACTTTGGCCACCTCATGCAAAGAGTTGACTCATTGGAAAAGACCCTGATGCTGGGAGGGATTGGGGACAGGAGGAGAAGGGGACGACAGAGGATGAGATGGCTGGATGGCATCACCGACTCGATGGGCATGAGTTTGAGTAAACTCCGGGAGTTGGTGATGGACAGGGAGGCCTGGCGTGCTGCGATTCATGGGGTCGTAAAGAGTCGGACACAACTGAGCAACTGAACTGAACTGAACTGAACTGAACTGGAGTCTGGGGGCTTCCCAGGTGGCACAGTGGTAAAGAATCCACCTGCCAATGCAGGAGATGCAGGTTCGATCCCTGGCTTGGGAAGATCCCCTGGAGAAGGAAATGACCTACCCACTCCAGTATTCTTGCCTGGGAATTCCTATGGACAGAAGGGTCTGGCAGGCTGCAGCCCATGGGGTTGCAAAGAGTCAGACATGACTGAGCGACTGAACACACACACATACAAGGCTGGGGTGAGCTGGGGGGAGGTGGTGGTGGATACAGTGTCTGTAAATGTTCATCCACTTTGGTTCTTACTGGTGTGCTGGAAATTTTCTAAAATTGATTGTGGTTATGCTTGTCTGACTCTCCAAACACACTAAAAATGATTGCATTTTACACTTTAAATGGGTGAATTGTGTGCTATATGAATTTGTATCAATAGACATATTTCAAACAATGTTTAAAAAGAAGAAATAGAATATCTAAATAAAACTATTAAAAGTCAGGATTTTGGAGACTTCCCTGGTCATCCAAAGTTTAGGAATCTGCCTGCCACAGCAGGGAACGCATGTTTGATCTCTGGTCTGGGAAGATTCTGCATGCCATGAAGCAACTGGTCCCATGTACCACAAGTACTGAAGCCCATGCACCCTAGAACTCATGCTGCACAACAAGAGAGTGGTCTCCATTAGTTGCAACTAGAGAAAGCCTACATGCAGCAAAAATGTCCCAGCACAGCCAAAAATGAAAGAAATAAATTTTTTTAAAGTAAGGATTTTGAATTAGTACATAAAAATTCTTTCCACAAAGAAAAAGCCTGTGTTCAGATGGCTTTACTGGTGAATTCTACCAAACATTAAAAGAATGAACACTGATCCTCACACACTGTACCAAAATGTTAAAGAGAGGGGAAACACTTCCCAACTCATTCTACACAGCCAGTATTATATACCAAACTGAATAAAGTCAGCACAAGGAAAGACAACTATAGACCATGACAAATGTACAAAATGGTCAACAATATGCTGATCAACTGGGTCCAGCACCACATAAGAGGGACAGTACACAATAGTCAAGTTGGGTTTATCCCAGATATGCAGTTGTTTTAACATGTGAAAATCAATTAATGTCATGTATTTATTAATGGAAGAAAGGACAAAAACCACGGGATTACCTCAATATATACAGGAAAAGCATTTGGCAAAATCCAACACCCTTTTATAATAAAAACTATTTAATGAGTTAAGAATAGGAGAATAACTCCTCAACCTGATGAGGGTATCTATAAAGAAAAACTTAGAGCAAACATCATACTCAATACTGAGATGCATTGAATGATACACTGAAAATGAGTGAAGAGTAAATTTTCTGGTATGTAAAATATATGTCAATAAAATTGGTAGATCAGTTGTTCATCTTGGTCTCCTGGGTACTATTTCTGATTGGTAGAGAGAAAGAGCACCTACCAGGAACTTATTGCTTGCCTCTCTGGAGAGTAACTGAACTTGGTAGTTTCAATCACCATGGCACTTTCTCTTCCCTTCACCCTTTCACACTCACTGCCTGTTACCCACAGGTACCATCTTGGCTGGGTGCTGTGTGACCCTGGGAAAGGAATAGAGAAAAGCGGAGGGAGTCATGTGTGGGGGAATGGAGCTTGGAGACATGTCAGTATGAGAGAAAGGATGCTTTTAGCATTTCCACAATGGTTTCCAACCATTTTAAAATTTGGAGAGGCCACATCAAAATCTGGATTTACAGCTCAATTTAAAAAAGAGGGGAAGCATGGGCAACACTTGGCCCTTGTGCTGGGCTGGTGTTTCTCCTGCAGCTGGGCAGCTTCATTCATTTTTATCAGCCACTGAGCCCCCAACCAGCATCTGTATTTGCGCGTTCCTTTTGTCTTGCCCTGTGTCACAACCTTTTGTTCTGGCCACAGAACGATCCTATTGGGACTTCTCACATAGGACTTCAAGTCACACTTCTGGGTTAGTGGTGCATGCAGTGACCTTCCCCTCTCTCTCCTATTGTTAGCTCTTCCACGAAGCCTCCTCCTGTTCTGCCATCCGTATCTGACCTCACTCTTCAGTTTCTCTTCTGAACTTTGCTCAGATCTGAGCAGACAAACCCAACACCTGCCTCTGCCCTGGGTATTTGCGTGCTGTTCTAGGGCCTCCACTAGACTCTCATCCTGGTTTCTGTCTTACTGATTGCCACCTTGACTGCCATACCCCCTATATACCCTGTACACAGTAGGTGCCTAATATTTTACAGACCGGATGGTCCTGCTGGCCTGGCCTGATGCTGAGGAAGGAAAGTTGCTATCACCATAGGAAAAGATTCAGCACAGAAAATCATGGTACACTAACTCAGAGAGCAGTGACAAGTGAAGGAAATTAGCAGCAAAGACCATGGGAAAACACTCCTTGCTTGAACTGAGCTAAGCCTGTTCAGAGATATTCCCATTCAGAGATATTTCACAATGTGGCTCAGTGGTAAAGAATCTGCCTGCAATGCATAAGATGAAGGATCGATCCCTGGGTCAGGAAGAGCCCCTGGAGGAGGAAATGACAACCCACTCTGGTATTCTTGCCTGGGAAATCCCATGGACAGAAGAACCTAGTGGGCTGAGGTCCATGAGGTAGCAAAGAATCAGACACAAGTGAGCAACTGAGCACACAGGATCTCACTCAAACTGCAAGTGGCCTCATTCCTTCCAACAACAATGCTCTCCTGATGGTGACTGGTAAACAGCATGTTGGCAGCTGGGGAGTGAAAGGTGATCTGGCCTTGCAAATGTGACAATCATATTTTCTGACAACCCCATAGGCAAAGCGCTATTTCTTCCTCCCACTAGAACAGGCTAGACTACAGGGTTGATGTGCAGAGCACAGAAATCACTATTTATTGCCTGTCTCCACCTGAGAAACCACCTGGAGAGTAGGAGAAAGCCAAGAACAGAAGTTTGGAGGTGGGCTGGGGGCTGGGAAGAGAAGTCCTAACCTTTTTTCCTTTAAACCATTAAGGTCAATTTTTTTTCTCCGTGGACCTTGCTCTTCAGCCATGAAAAAATGTCTTCTCAAGAAAGAATGAAATCACACTCCTAAGGAACTGAGAACAACTCTTGCTAGGTGAGTAACTAACTCACTGAAAGTCTCCACTGAATAAATCAGGCTCCATTACTTCTGACTACGCATGCATTTTTTTTTTTTGCTATGCATTTATATCATAATTTAACTTTTTTTCCATTTATTTTTATTAGTTGGAGGCTAATTACTTTACAATATTGTAGTGGTTTTTGCCATACATTGACGTGAATCAGCCATGGATTTACATGTGTTCCCCATCCCGATCCCTCCTCCCGCCTCCCTCCCCATCCCACCCCTCTGGGTCTTTCCAGTGCACCAGCCCTGAGCACTTGTCTCTTACATCCAACCTGGGCTGGTGGTCTGTTTCACCCTTGATAGTATACATGTTTCGATGCTGTTCTCTCAAAACATCCCACCCTCGCCTTCTCCCAGAGTCCCAAAGTCTGTTCTGTACATCTGTGTCTCTTTTTCTGTTTTGCATATTGGGTTATTGTTACCATCTTTTAAAATTCCATATATATGCATTAGTATACTGTATTGGTCTTTATCTTTCTGGCTTACTTCACTCTGTATAATGGGCTCCAGTTTCATCCATCTCATTAGAATTGATTCAAATGAATTCTTTCTAATGGCTGAGTAATACTCCACAGTGTATATGTACCACAGCTTCCTTATCCATTCGTCTGCTGATGGGCATCTAGGTTGCTTCCATGTCCTGGCAATTATAAACAGTGCTGTGATGAACACTGGGGTGCACGTGTCTCTTTCAGATCTAGTTTCCTCGGTGTGTATGCCCAGGAGTGGGATTGCTGGGTCATATGGCAGTTCTATTTCCAGTTTTTAAAGGAATCTCCACACTGTTCTCCATGGTGGCTGTACTAGTTTGCATTCCCACCAACAGTGTAAGAGGGTTCCCTTTTCTCCACACCCTCTCCAGCATTTATTGCTTGTAGACTTTTGGATAGCAGCCATCCTGACTGGCGTGTAATGGTACCTCGTTGTGGTTTTGATTTGCATTTCTCTGATAATGAGTGATGTTGAGCATCTTTTCATGTGTTTGTCAGCCATCTGTATGTCTTCTTTGGAGAAATGTCTGTTTAGTTCTTTGGCCCATTTTTTGATTGGGTCATTTATTTTTCTGGAATTGAGCTGCAGGAGCTACTTGTATATTTTTGAGATTAATCCTTTTTCTGTTGCTTTGTTTGCTATTATTTTCTCCCATTCTGAGGGCTGTCTTTTCACCTTGCTTATAGTTTCCTTTGTTGTGCAAGCGCTTTCAAGTTTCATTAGGTCCCATTTGTTTATTTTTGCTTTTATTTCCAATATTCTGGGAGGTGGCTCATAGAGGATCCTGCTGTGATTTATGTCAGAGAGGGTTTTGCCTATGTTCTTCTCTAGGAGTTTCATAGTTTCTGATCTTACATTTAGATCTTTAATCCATTTTGAGTTTATTTTTGTGTATGGTGTTAGAACATGTTCTAGTTTCATTCTTTTACAGGTGGTTGACCAGTTTTCCCAGCACCACTTGTTAAAGAGTTTGTCTTTTTTCCATTGTACATCCTTGCCTCCTTTGTCGAAGATAAAGTGTCCATAGGTATGTGGGTTTATCTCTGGGCTTTCAATTCTGTTCCATTGATCTATATTTCTGTCTTTGTGCCAGTACCATACTGTCTTGATGACTGTGGCTTTGTAGTAGAGCCTAAAGTCAGGCAGGTGGATTCCTCCAGTCCCATTCTTCTTTCTCAAGATTACTTTGGCTATTCGAGGTTTTTTGTATTTCCATACAAATTGTGAAATTATTTATTCTAGTTCTGTTAAAAATACCGTTGGTAGCTTGATAGGGATTGCACTGAATCTATAGATTGCTTTGGGTAGTATAGTCATTTTCACAATACTGATTCTTCCAATCCATGAACACAGTATATTTCTCCATCTATTTGTGTCCTCTTTGATTTCTTTCATCAGTGATTTATGCGTGCATTCTAAGTCGTTCATGGACTGTAGCCCACCAGGCTCTTCTGTCCAAGGAATTTCCCAGGCAGGAATGCTGGAGTGATTTGCCATTTCCTCCCCCAAGGAATTTTCCTGACCCAGGAATCCAACCAGAGTGTCCTGCAGCTCCTGCATTGCAGGCGAATTATGTACCAATAGGTGGCGGTAGGAGTTAAAGAAACCCCTTACCAAAGCAGGACAGGACTGAAGTGACTTAGCAGGCACGCAGGAGCCACTGGGGAAGCCACTCCTGACTATGGAAGACACAATGACCCTGCATTCACAGACTATACAAGGCAGAGGACCACAGCACAAGGGGCAGTGAACACGTGGTGACGTGTTCCCTCCCCCTCCTGGAAGTGAACGTGTCAGTCTCTCAGCCGTGTCTGACTCTTTGCAACCCCTTGGAAGCTGCCAGTCTCCTCTGTCCATGAAATTCTGGGGTTGCCATTCCTTCTCCAGGGGATCTTCCCGACCCAGGGATCAAACCTGGGTCTCTCACATTGCAGGCAGATTCTTTACCATCTGAGCTACCAGGGAAGCCCCTCCTCCTTCTGGGCAATCTCGTTAATATGCAGATCTTCTCTGTGTAGCTGGGTGGAGCCTGAGATCTCAGCTCTCTTCTCTGCACTCAGGTGATGGGGTGCTGCTGGTCCAGAACCACTGGTAGGCTGCAGAGGAGGGCAGGAGTTGAGGTGGGGGGGGAGTGGGTTGCAATGGAGACAAAGCAGCCAGAGTGGGCCTTGGCTCACCCCAGGCACAGGTGGACGCACCCTGGTGGTCCTTGAGAGGTTCGGGATTTGTTCAAGCAGCCCTGGCTCCTCGCGGCTACTTTTGGCTCCTCCCTTCTTAGAGATCAGAGATTCCCTGGTGTCTAGGAATCATGGTAAAGCACCTGCCTGCAGTGCAGGAGACCCGGGTTCAATTCCTGGGTCAGGAAAATCCCCTGGAGAAGGGAATGGCAACCTATTCCACTGTTGCCTCAAGATTTCCATGGATGGATGAGACTGGCAGAGAGTCGGACATGACTGAGTGACTTTCACTTTCCTTTAAAGATCCACTGAAGTTTGGTGATGGCCCTGGACCTGGTCACTGTGTGCAGGAAAATGTCAGTGTGTAATGCTGGTCATGGGATGGGATGGGCTGGGACCAGCAAATGACCTCCCCAATCTGTCCTTTCCCGAAGTACCAGAGAGATGAGTGGGATCATCTTTTACGAATGCCCTGAGGAACATAGGGGAGACCCCCCACACCTCTCCCCAGTCTCTCCTCAAGGAGACCCTGGGTCCACTCTGGAGGTGCCCAGCAGACTATAAATGTCTGATTTAGAAGCACAAAGGTAACTTTTACATAATATAATTGGGGCCAAGTGTGTATTCTCCTACTTTGCCCCGACTGATGCCATCTGTCCAGGCACCTTAACAGTTGTGCACTGTCTCACTGCGAGACTCCACCAGGACAGATCTCACCCCCTGGTGCTCAGGACGCCTTGCAGATGATCTCTAAGGCAAACACCTGATTATTCTCTTCAGAACTTCCAGGAAATGAAATACCATTTTTTTTTTCCATTTATTTTTATTAGCTGGAGGCTAATTACTTTACAATATTGTAGTGGTTTTTGCCATACATTGACATGAATCAGCCATGGATTTACATGTATTCCCCATCCCGATCCCCCCTCCCACCTCCCTCTCCACCCGATCCCTCTGGGTCTTCCCAGTGCACCAGCCCTGAGCACTTGTCTCATGCATCCAACCTGGGCTACAGAACAGACTTTTGGACTCTGTGGGAGAAGGCGAGGGTGGGATGTATTTTCACTTTTGTGTCCCCTGTACTGAGCACAATTCCTAGCGTGATATATGATATGTGCTCAGCACAAAAGACTCAAGATAAAGGGCATTTTCACTTTAGAGGAAGATGTGGAACAGGAGCTCCTTAAATAGCAAAGTGCACTGAAAACGGCAAATCTGCCAAGTTTATTAAAATTAATGCCTTCCCCTCCACAGCTCTGCCCTTCCTGCTCAGTTCCATCCCAAAGTCAGGCAATGTGGCAGAACCAGGCCGGCACCTGGTGCCGGGGGGTCAGACAGCTCAGGGCAGGTGGTCAGAGCCCTCAGGGCAGGTGAGCAGGGTGTCCACATGGAGGCGTGGCTGATGAGGAAGGTGCAGCCCAATCAAGTGGGGTGAGGAAGGAACTTCTAGAAGAGAGGGCTCAGCAGGGAAATTCAGGGCCTCCAGAAGAGGGGGAGGCTGACATCTGAGGCACTGAAGAGGGCACTTGTGCAAGGGAGAGGGTGAGGGTAGAAATAGGGAGACTAGGGAGACAATGGGAAACAGTCAGAATGAAGTGTGTGTGTGTGTGTGTGTGTGTGTGTGTGTGTGTGACAAACATACATTCCTAACCCTGTGTGTGTGTCTCTCTCTCCAATACATACATTCCCTAACTGTCCTTGGAAAAGGCCAGAAGCAGCGGCACTCCTGCCCATGTACTGGTTTATAAGTGTCATTAAAGGCTGACTCCAGGGCCAAGGTTAGGCAAGGACAAAATGAGCTTGGAAAAGCTTGTTCCACCAGGAAGCAAGGAATCCCTCATAAAAGAACAGAGACACGTGAAAAAGCACATGGCTGCCAGCCTGAAGCTCCCAAAGCAAAGACAACCTGAACATCCAAAGAAACAATATGAGTTAATTAAAAATTTGATGATAAACAGGATATTCATAGTCTTAAAGTAACTAGCCACAAAGCTGCTATCAATTACGAATGTGAAGTGCATGTGAAAGCTCATGTTGTGAAACCCGGTAGCCAGCACCTCAATCCTGAGATCAATGTAAGGCTGTCACAGCGGGCAGAGAGGGACCAGGGTCACCCAGGTGGGAGCAATGAGAAGAGTCAGTGCCAGTTCTGAGAGACTCTAGCCAAAAAAAGGAAGCCTTGAACCCCACCACGAGGAAGCTCCAGACAAACCCGACTTGAGGCACACTGCACAAAGCATTTGGCCTCTGATCTTCCAAAACGTCAACCTCAGGAAAGTTAAGCAAAGGCTGAGGGGCCGCTTCTCACTGAAGGACTCCTGACCCTGACCCAGATTCCTGTGCATCAAGACCATAACTGGTCAGTGGGGACAGTGGGATGGAGTCTGAGGACAAGGTGGCAGTGGTAGGTCAAGGCTAGCTTCCTAGATTTGACTGTGCTTACCTAAGTGGTGTCCTGTGGTGACAGAGCCTGATCACACTAGCAACTTACTCTTCAAATGGCTCAGGAAGAAATCTGTGTATTACAACAACTTTTCTGTAAGCTTGTGACTGTTCTCAAAATCTTAAAAGAAGGATTTTTAACTTAAAAAAAAAAGACAGACTTCCCTGGAGGTCCAGTTGTTAAGACTGTGTTTCCAGTGCAGGGGCCTCGAGTTCAATCTCTGGGCAGGGAAGAAGATCCCACATGCTGCACAGTGCAGTCAAAACAAAACAAAACAAAAAAATACAAAGGGAGGGAGGTTCAAGAGGGAGGGGCCATATGTATACCTATGACTGATTCATGCTAATGTATGGCAGAAACCAAGACAATACTGTAAAGCAAACACTCTGCAATTTAAGGTAGCTTAGAAAAAGAGAGAGAGAAATGTCCACTTAAGACTTTTTTCAGAAAACCGACCTGACCACTGAACTCAGTGAAACCTAATTGAATGTCCATCTGAAAGAGTTAGACTCTGTCTGTAGTGACCAGGGACACACCACATTGAGTCCCCAAGCCAGCCACCACTCAGTGTCCTCTGAGCTGGTTGAGACTCCTTCTGCACACCCCCACCTACAATGCGCTCCTGAAACTTCCCTGGCTCCATCCCTTTCTGTTCATTGTAAAAGCACAGAACTGCCTTTCAGGTGACCTGCTTGAGTCTCTGCCTTGGATCTCTGGTCAACTGAACTTGGAAAGGGCTTGTGTGTGCACTCACGCACATGCCTGTCCCCCAGCTAAGCGGGCACAGAAGCCCTCCCGCCCCAGTGCCCACGGGACCTGGTAGTCAGGTGTGCAGCTTTCTGGAAGGTGGCTGAGGTTCCAGCACCTTCCAGACGACATGCGTCACGCCTCCTGTTTCACTCCAGTCTTTAACATGCTCTTGGGTGCACTTGGCATAAGCACTGTCTGGAGAGCTCAAGGACAAGGGCCGCTGCCTCCTGAGGTCCCAACTCTTCCTAGGAGGAATCGCGAAGACTTGGTTTTCCTGATCACCCCAGACATGGGCTCATCTTCCCAGTCAGACCATAAAGAATTTGAAAGTTAGCTTCTACAAACCAATTTCTTTCCTAAAAGATCCACCCCGCGCCCCCTTTATGGGTGAGAGGACATGCTCAGAGCACCTACACAGTACCCACTTGACCAGCCAGTTCAGTTGCTCAGCCATGTCCGACTGTGACCCCATGAACTGCAGCACGCCAGGCCTCCCTGTCCATCACCGACTCTCAGAGTTCACCCAAACTCATGTCCATTGAGTTGGTGATGCCATCCAGCCATCTCATCCTCTGTCTTACCCTTTTCCTCCTGGCCTCAATCTTTCCCAACAGCAGGGTCTTTTCCAATGAGTCACCTCTCCGCATCAGGTGGCCAAAGTATTGGAGTCTCAGCTTCACATCAATCCTTCCAATGAGCACCCAGGACTGATCTCCTTTAGGATGGACTGGTTGGATCTCCTCGCAGTCCAAGAGACTCTCAAGAGTCTTCTCCAACACCACAATTCAAAAGCATGAATTCTTTGGCACTCAGCCTTCTTCACAGCCCAACTCTCACATTCATACATAACTACTGGAAAAACCATAGCCTTGACTAGATGGACCTTTGTTGACAAAGTAATATCTCTGCTTTTTAATATGCTGTCTAGATTGGTCATAACTTTCCTTCCAAGGAGCAAGCGTTTTTTAATTTCATGGCTGCAATAACCATCTGCATTGACTTTGGAGCCGAAAAAATAAAGTCAGACATTGTTTCCACTGTTTCCCCATCTATTTGCATTAACTGATGGGACCGGATGCCATGATCTTACTTTCCTGAATGTTGAGCTTTAAGCCAACATTTTCTCTCTCCTCTTTCACTTTCATCAAGAGGCTTTTTAGTTCTTCAATTTCTGCCATAAGGGTAGTGTTACCTTCATAGCTGAGGTTATTGATATTTCTCCCAGAAATCTTGATTCCAGCTTTTGTTTCTTCCAGCCCAGCGTTTCTCATGATGCATTCTGCATATAAGTTAAATGAGCAGGGTGACAATATACAACCTCGATGTACTTCTTTTCCTATTTGGAACCAGTCCATTGTTCCATGTCCAGTTCTAACTGTTGCTTCCTGACCTGCATACAGGTTTCTCTTTAGTAATTCAGCCCTAAACACACAGATCCAGGCAGGATGCCTCACACCCATTATTTCATCTACTGCAAAAACAAACAAACAAAAACACCTCTACTTCCTCCATTTCAAAGAGTTGGTTACTGAGCCTCCTGGAGGTTGGGGAGCTGTTCCCAAAAAGTGCTAACAGAGTTGAACCCAGGACTCCCACTGCAGGGCCTTCTGTCTATGCCAAAGCCCCATCCCAGTGCTAAACAAATGTCCCTCACAACAGCAGAAGAGGGCTCGCTGAGTGATGCATTAGAAAGAGCAAGAGGAGCAATGCACACACTGCATGGAGGAGGAGGAGACAGATGCCCAGCAGAGACTATGGGAA